>NC_029772.3:34989776-34990009 GCF_000817695.3 Arachis duranensis | reverse complement strand
GAGGTTGGGAAGTTCTTACCAACCCCATTCAACAAGTCGGAATCTTAATGGTTCAAGAGTTCTATGCCAATGCATGGATCACCAAGAACCATGACCAAAGTGTGAAGCCGGATCCAAAGAATTGGCTTACTATGGTTCGGGGGAAATACTTTGATTTTAGTCCGGAAAATGTAAGGGTGGCATTCAACTTGCCCATGATGCAAGGAGATGAACATCCTTACACTAGAAGGGTC
>NC_029772.3:34989005-34989494 GCF_000817695.3 Arachis duranensis | reverse complement strand
TGGTGGACGAAATTGTGATCACTTGTTCTTTCTACTTGTAGGATGTTTACTCTGAGGGCATTGTTTATTTTCACAACTCTGTTCAACTAACCAGCAAGTGTACTGGGTCGTCCAAGTAATAAAACTTACGTGAGTAAGGGTCGAATCCACAGAGATTGTTGGTATGAAGCAAGCTATGGTCACCTTGCAAATCTCAGTTAGGCAGATTAAAAAAAGGTTTATGGGTTTTCGAAAATAGAAATAATGAAAGGGATAAAGATACTTATGCAGATTCATTGGTGGGAATTTCAGATAAGCGGATAGAGATGCTGTAGAGCTCTTGGATGCCTGTTCTCCTACTCCTTCTACTCAGTCCTTCTTACTCCCTTCCATGGCAAGCTTTATATAGGGGTTCACCATCAACTGTGGCTACTTTCATTCCTCACGGGGAAATATCCTGTGCGGCTGTCACTCACACAGCTAACCAGTCTGGAGGCATCACCCATGGCT
>NC_029772.3:34984088-34988892 GCF_000817695.3 Arachis duranensis | reverse complement strand
TGGAATAGAATCCCTCTTTTGCGTCTGTCACTAATGCCCAGCAGGTTAAAGTTTGAAGCACGTCACGGTCATTCATGATCGGAATCCTACTCGGAACACCACGGACAAGGTTGGACTTTCCGGATTCCCAGGATCCTACACGGAATACCACAGACAAGGTGAGACTTTCCGGATCCTCATAAATGCCGCCATCTATCTAGCTTATACCACGAAGATTCTGTTGGGGAATCTAAGAGATACGCATTCAAGCTCTGTTGCATATAGAACGGATGTGGTTGTCAATCACTCACATTCATAAGTGAGAATAATAATGAGGGTAATCTGACTCATCACATTCATCATGTTCTTGGGTACGAATGAATATCTTGGAATAAGAATAAGAGAGATTTGAATAAAAGAAGATAGAATTTCATTAATACTTGAGGTACAGTAGAGCTCCACACCCTTAATCTATGGTGTGCAGAAACTCCACCGTTGAAAATACATAAGCAAAGAGTTCAGGCATGGCCGAATGGCCAGCCCTCTCCTAATGTGATCAATGATCTCCTAAGATGAAGAATAAAACAAAACTTAGATCAAAGATGTCTAATACAATAGATAAATGTCCTATATATACTAGACTAGCTACTAGGGTTTACAGGAGTAAGTAATTGATGCATAAATCCACTTCCGGGGCCCACTTGGTGTGTGCTTGGGCTGAGCTTGATTAATCCACGTGTAGAGGCATTTCTTGGCGTTAAACTTTGAGTTATGACGTGTTTTGGGTGTTTAACTCCGGATCATGACGTTTTTCTGGCGTTTAACTCCAGACAGCAGCGTGTACTTGGCGTTTAACGCCAAGTTACGTCGTCATTCTTCGAATAAAGTATCAGCAGTCCTGGATGTCTACTTTCCAACGCCATTGAGAGCGCGCCAATTGGAGTTCTGTAGCTCCAGAAAATCCATTTCGAGTGCAGGGAGGTCAGAACCAACAGCATCAGCAGTCCTTTTGTCAGCCTTCTTCAGAGTTTTGCTCAAATCCCTCAATTTCAGTCAGAATTTACCTGAAATCACAGAAAAACACACAAACTCATAGTAAAGTCCAGAAATGTGAATTTAACATAAAAACTAATGAAAACATCCCTAAAAGTAGCTTAAACTTACTAAAAACTATATGAAAACAATGCCAAAAAGCGTATAAATTATCCGCTCATCAGCAATCAAAAGAGGTCGGACAATAAACACTCTGAAGGTTCCCAGTAAGTGCTAAAGAAAGC
Source organism: Arachis duranensis (assembly GCF_000817695.3). Lineage (NCBI taxonomy): Eukaryota > Viridiplantae > Streptophyta > Magnoliopsida > Fabales > Fabaceae > Arachis > Arachis duranensis. Next base: position 34,987,636 of record NC_029772.3, on the reverse strand, counting down.
TGCAGGCAAGCATATCACAAAGAAACAATGCAGTTATCACAAAACAAGACTCAAGAGGCTGCTTGAAGCCGACCCTAAGAGCAAGAGAAACTATTTTGTTTTTCAAAACAAAGTTGCTAAAGTAGCAACTGGAGTATCCAAAGTCAGAGATCACAAACTTACAAAAATAAAGAGTTCAAAAGCCCACAAAAACCGGGCTATACACAAACATATCAAAAAAATTATAGAGGATCCAAAGGCTTCCCAGTAGCAGCATCTTGGGGAGAATGAGGGCGAGTCTGAAGGGGAACTGCGTCCACTGTCCCGTCATCCCGGTTCAAAATTTGGACGTCTGGATCAGATTTCGGCTGAGTAGCTTCAACTGCCGAGGTTGAGGAAGGTGGGACAACAGAGGCTTTGGCAGAAGTAACTGGAGGAGGGACGACATCATCATCATCGGGACCGTCAAGGACAATCTTACCATCCCTAACAATATTGTCCAGACTAATAAGGGAAAGGTCGAGATCTGGCGCAAGAACTCGGAATTTCTCTTTCAGATTCTCATAAGCAGCAGTTACGCTACCGACAAGATGACCCTGGAGCTCAGAATAATCAACCCGGACCGACTCTAGCTCCTCCCGAAGATGCATCACTTCTCAATAGGACGTGACGTAGCTTTCTTTGTGCTTCAAAGCCACATCCTCAGCCAATCACATAGAGGCCGCCAGGGCAAGAGAGCTGGCCTTCTCCCCCTATAGTTCCTTCTTCAGTTTAGTCTCCTCTGCTTCAAACTCCTCCTTTAGACCCTTCACCTGATCAAATTCTTGCTTAGCTTCCTCCATAAAAGCTTTGGTAGCATGTAGAGGCAGATTTTGGGCAGTGCGATACAAAGCAGCTCCCATATGAGCCATCTTAACACTACTTCGAGTTATGAAATCCAAGTGATGAAGGAGAGATACATCATCCATTGAAAGAGCACCATAAGGAGCGATCTGCTGGTCCATAAAACCAGTAGGATCAAAATCCGGAGCATCTAGATTGAAAGGTTCAACAGTTCGAGGTCTTTTTGGAGGAGGGGGCGGCCGAAAAAGAAACTGCAGCAGTAGTAGAAGATTGAGGGAGATCCATTAAACAGACCCGAGGTGTAGGGATCATTCTCGTCGGGCCAGGAGAGCTCGACACGGATGGCTTCAAAGGAGCTTGGGAAGTTCCTTCCCCATCAGCCCGGGCCGAGATGTTTTGAGCTACAGTAGCTTTCCTCGCCTTCTTGAAAGCCTTCATCGCATCATTATTCTTGGCCATCTCTGAAAAACGAAAAACAACAATTTATCACACTGGGAGAAAAGTAGGAAGAAAACAAGAAATAAAATACATCAGGCAATACCCAACGTAGTTCGAATGAGGGACGGGTCTCCTAAAGATTTTTTAGTATCCAAATGAGGAGGTTCCCCCCAAATCTCCTCCAAAACATTCACAAAGGCCTGCTCGACCTCGCTCAACATCTCCCAAGTATATCGGGATTTCACTACGTTTCTCTGCCACTCTAAAGGAAAGCAGGGCTTGTTATTTTCGTCCAGAAAGAAAGGTCGGGCTCCTTCAACAGCCCGGACCTTAAAGAAGTAATTTTTAAAATCCCAAAAAGATTCATCATACATGAAAAAAACCTTGTGCCCCTGGGCAGACCGAAAAGAAATCCAAGAAGCCTTCTTCTTGGCAGTCCCAGGCTTGGTCAACACAAAAAGATACAGAAAAAGAGTTTGAGAAGGTGTAACACCAAATTCATGACAAACAAGCTGAAAAATCTTGATGAAACCCCACGAATTCGGATAGAGCTGCGAAGGGGCCACATTACAAGACCATAGTAGGTCAGTTTCAAAAGAGGTGAAAGGAAAGGTGATGTTCATTGGGCCAAAAAAGTAATCATAAGCATAAAAGAAAAGACGCTCCCCCTGGGTCAGGATCGGGAAGCAAACTCTATCACCAGAATCAGGTGCTACTAACTCGTAATTGCTCTCCTGATCCTCACTGCTACAGACACAATGATGCCATCTAAGAGTCACACAAAATTTAGAATCGGCTAAAGAAACACACAGCAAGACAAGAGAGTCCAGCTAATTAGACATCCCTTCAGGAACCACAGGAGATGCCTCGACAATATTTTTTCGGGAAAACATGGCCAACTAGTCCTACAAACAAGAAAAAGATTGGATTACTATAAAGGTAAAGACATCCCAGACGAAATCAAAATAACTCAGACAGCACAATCCAGCGAGGTACAGCAGATAAAAAGGAAAACCCCAGGACACAACCCAAGGTCCAGGGGCATCCTTTGGAGGCAATCAGGGAATAAAGAGTCAAGAAAATCCACAAGACTAATGTCTCAGCAGAAACCCTTTCCAAGAAAAAAAATATGAAGAAGATCAAAAAGCCATCAAAAGGAGCAAACTTCCTCAAAACAACAAAGGAAAGTAAAACAGGAGTAGCATACGAAGCCCTAAAAAATCAAATTAGGAGAAAACACCCAGAAGCATACATAAGGACAAAAAGAAGACCAGAAGGCGTGCATCACAGTGATAAATTGAGCATAATAATATACAAAGATTCAAGCTTTCCAACATGCACTCAGTTAGAACTTCAAAAAACAAATACAGAGTAGAAAAATAGACGACGGAAGAAAAAGATAAACCAACCTGAAGAAAGGAGAAGAATGCGGAAAAAGGTCAACGACGAAGAGGCCAGAAGTTGCCGTCGGAAGCACTCATGATTGCCAAAACCACGTTGAGACACTGGTGGACGAAATTGTGATTCCTTTGTTATTGTATTTTGTAAAATTCATTGCTTTTTCAACTATGTGTGGACACAACTCCGTTCAACTTAACCAGCAAGTGTACTGGGTCATCCAAGTAATACCTTACGTGAGTAAGGGTCGATCCCACAGAGACTGTTGGTATGAAGCAAGCTATGGTCACCTTATAAATCTCAGTTAAGTAGATTCATAGGGTCAAATGTAATTGGATTAGATAATTAAAAGATAAATAAAATAAAAAAGGGATAGAAATACTTATGTAAATCAATAGTGGGAATTTCAGATAGGCGTGTGGCATATGCGCTGTCACTGCACGGCTAATCGTCTGGAGGCATCACCCTTGTTGATAGCTACATCCCATCCTCTCAGTGAAAATGGTCCAAATGCTCTGTCACAGCACGGATAATCATTTGTCGGTTCTCAATCAGGTTGGAGTAGAATCCATTGATTCTTTTGCATTTGTCATCACGCCCAACCTTCAGGAGTTTGAAGCTCGTCACAGTCATTCAATACCGGAATCCTACTCGGAATACCACGGACAAGGTTAGACTTTCCGGATCCCCGGGATCCTACTCGGAATACCACAGACAAGGTTAGACTTTTCGGATCCCCATGAATGCCGCCATCTATCTAGCTTATACCACGAAGATTCTGTTGGGGAATCTAAGAGATATGCGCCCGACCTAAGGTATAACGGAAGTGGTTGTCAGTCACGCGCGTTCATAGGTGAGAATGATGATGAGTGTCACGGATCATCACATTC
>NC_029772.3:34983297-34983556 GCF_000817695.3 Arachis duranensis | reverse complement strand
GTCAATTTCCGAATAAAGTATAGACTATTATATATTGCTGGAAAGCTCTGGATGTCTACTTTTCAACGCCATTGAGAGCGAGCCATTTGGAGTTCGGTAGCTCCAGAAAATCCTTTTTGAGTGCAGGGAGGTCAGATTCCAACAGCATCAGCAGTCCTTTTGTCAGCCTTTTTCAGATTTTTGCTCAAGTCCCTCAATTTCAGCCAAAAATTACCTGAAATCACAGAAAAACACACAAACTCATAGTAAAGTCCAGAAA
>NC_029772.3:34980730-34981137 GCF_000817695.3 Arachis duranensis | reverse complement strand
TTTTCACTGCTTTTTCTTGCTTCAAGAATCAATTTTATGATTTTTCAGATCATCAATAACATTTCTCTTTGTTCATCATTCTTTCAAGAGCCAACAGTTTTAACATTCATAAACAACAAGATCAACAATATGCACTGTTTAAGTATTCATTCAGAAAACAAAAAGTATTGTCACCACATCAATATAATTTAACTAAATTCAAGGATAAATTCAAAATTCATGTACTTCTTGTTCTTTTGAATTAAAACATTTTTCATTTAAGAGAGGTGAAGGATTAATGGAATTTATTCATAGCTTTAAGACATGGTTACTACATACTAATGATTATGAAGTAGAGACACAAAACATAGATAAACACAACATAAAAACCGAAAAGCAGAAAGAGATAAGAACAAGGAATGAATCCA
>NC_029772.3:34980183-34980493 GCF_000817695.3 Arachis duranensis | reverse complement strand
ACATCTCAGGGATTTCTTGATGATGAGCTTCCTCATGCATCTCTTGAGAACCGTGAAGGGTCTCTCTTGCTTGCTCCATCCTCTTCTTGGTGATGGGCTTATCCTCTTCAATGGAGATGCCTCCTTCTATGATAACTCCAGCCGAGTAACATAGATGGCAAATAAGGTGAGGAAAAGCTAGCCTTGCCATGGTGGAGGACTTGTCAGCTATTTTGTAGATTTCATTGGAGATGACCTCATGAACTTCTACTTCCTCTCCAATCATGATGCTATGAATCATGATGGCCCGATCCACAGTAACTTCAGATCG
>NC_029772.3:34977948-34980118 GCF_000817695.3 Arachis duranensis | reverse complement strand
TTCCATTGAGCTCCTTCCACACATATGTCCATTAGGACTTGGTCCAACCTTTGATTAAGGTTGACCCTTCTAGTGTAGGGGCGTTCATTTCCTTGCATCATGGGTAAGTGAAACGCCAACCTCACATTTTCCGGACTAAAATCTAAGTATTTCCCCCGAACCATTGTGAGATAATTCTTTGGATTCGGGTTAATACTTTGATCATGGTTCCTAGTGATCCATGCATTGGCATAGAACTCTTGAACCATTAAGATTCTGACTTGTTGCATGGGGTTGGTTAGGACTTCCCAACCTCTTCTTCGGATTTCATGTCGGATCTCCGGATACTCATTTTTCTTGAGCTTGAAAGGGACCTCAGGGATCAGCTTCTTCTTTGCCACAACATCATAGAAGTGGTCTTGATGGCTTTTAGAGATGAATCTTTCCATCTTCCATGACTCGGAGGTGGAAGCTTTTGTCTTCCGTTTTCCTTTTCTAGAGGATTCTCCGGCCTTAGGTGCCATTGATGGTAATGAAAAACAAAAACGATTATGCTTTGATCACACCAAACTTAAAATATTGCTCGTCCTCGAGCAATAGAAGAAAGAAGAGAAGAAGAATAAGAAGAAATTGGAGGAGAGTGAGGGGAGATGAATTCGGCCAAGGTATAGTAGAGGGGGTAGTGTTGTGTGAAAATGAAGTAGAAAGGAAGGGTTTATATAGGGAGAGGGGAGAGGTTAGGTTCGGCCATTTAGGGTGGGATTGGGTGGGAAAATGTTTTTGAATTTTGAAGGTAGGTGGGGTGTATGGGGAAGAGTGGATGGATGTGAGTGGTGAATAGGTGATTGGGAAGAGAGGTTGAGGTGATTGGTGAAGGGTTTTTGGGAAGTGTGACATGGGGAAGAGAAAAATAGGATTAGGAGGTAAGATGGGAATATAGTAGGTGGGGATCCTGTGGGGTCCACAGATCCTGAGGTGTCAAGGAATTACATCCCTGCACCAAATAGGCATGTAAAATGCCTTTGCACACCATTCTGGCATTTAAACGCCGAGTGGTGCACATTCTGGGCGTTCAACGCCCACATGTAACATGTTTCTGGGTTGAACGCCAGTTTCATGCTTGTTGCTGGCGTTCAGCGCCAGCTTTTTCCTCTAGGCACATTCCTGGCATTCAGCTTCAGAATGTTGCTTGTTTCTGGCGTTCAGCGCCAGATTCATGCTCTGTTCTGGCGTTGAACGCCAGCCAGATGCTCCTTACTGGCGTTGAACGCCAGTCTGTGCTTCCTCCAGGGTGTGATTTTTCTTCTACTATTTTTGATTCTGTTTTTAATTTTTATAATTTTTTCGTGACTCCTCATGATCATGTACCTAGTAAAACACAAGATAACAATAAATTAAAATAAGATAAAAATTAGATAAATAAAATTGGGTTGCCTCCCAACAAGCGCTTCTTTAATGTCAATAGCTTGACAGTGGGCTCTCATGGAGCCACAAAGGTGATCAGGTCAATGTTGTATAGTCCCAACACCAAACTTAGAGTTTGGATATGGGGTCTTAACACCAAACTTAGAGTTTGGTTGTGGCCTCACAACACCAAACTTAGAGTTTGACTGTGGGGGCTCTTCTTGACTTTGAACTGAGAGAAGCTCTTCATGCTTACTCTCTTTTGTCACAGAGGGATGGCCATGTGCCTTAAACACAAGGTAGTCCCCATTTAATTGAAGGATTAATTCACCTCTGTTGACATTTATCACAGCTCCTGCTGTGGCTAGGAAAGGTCTTCCAAGGATGATGCATTCATCCTCTTCCTTCCTAGTGTCTAAGATTATGAAATCAACAGGGATGTAAAGGCCTTCAACCTTTACTAGTACGTCCTCTACCATTCCATAAGCTTGTCTCATGGACTTGTCTGCCAATTGTAATGAGAACAAGGCAGGTTGTACCTCAATGATCCCCAGCTTCTCCATTACAGAGAGTGGCATAGGTTTATCCCTGACCCCAGATCACATAGAGCTTTTTCAAAGGTCCTGGTGCCTATGGTGCAAGGTATCAAAAACTTGCCAGTATCTTGTTTCTTTTGAGGTAGAGTTTGCTGAATCCAGTTATCTAGTTCATTAATGAGCAAGGGAGGTTCACTTTCCCAAGTCTCATTACCAAACAACTTGGCATTCAGCTTCATGATAGCTCCTAA
>NC_029772.3:34977439-34977853 GCF_000817695.3 Arachis duranensis | reverse complement strand
TCAGAGCTCATGAATGGCAGAAGGAGATTTAATGGAATCTCTATGGTCTCTATATGAGCCTCAGATTTCTTTGGATCCTTAATAGGAAATTCCTTCTTGCTTGAGGGCCGTCCCAGGAGGTCTTCCTCGCTAGGATTTTCGTCCTCCTCCTCCCTTGTGCATTCGGCCATATTGATTATATCAATGGTCTTGCACTCTCCTTTTGGATTCTCTTCTGTATTACTTGGGAGAATACTGGGAGGAGTTTCAATAACTTTCTTATTCAGCTGGCCTACTTGTGCCTCCAAATTCCTAATGGAGGATCTTGTTTCATTCATGAAACTGAAAGTGGCTTTTGACAGATCAGAGACTATATTAGCTAAATTAGAATTATTTTGTTCAGAGTTCTCTGTCTGTTGCTGAGAAGATGATGGA
>NC_029772.3:34974107-34976659 GCF_000817695.3 Arachis duranensis | reverse complement strand
GTGGGTTCGGATATTTAGGTGAAGAGAGGTGAAGAGAAGTGTTAGTAATTAAATAATTAAATAAAACAAGAAGAGAGAGGGGAAATTTCGAAAATAATTTTGAAAAAGGGGTTAGTAATTTTCGAAAATTAGGAATAAGATAAGATCAAAATTAAAATTTAAAATAAAAAGAATTTTTGAAAAAGAGATGAGATATTTTTGAAAATCAGAGAGGGAAAAGTAAATAGGTGGTTTTGAAAAAGATAAGAAACAAACAAAAAGTTAGTTGGTTGATTGAAAAAGATTTGAAGTTTTTTTTTTAATTTTAAAAAGATAAGAAGATAGGAAGATAGAAAAGATATTTTAAAATCAAATTTTGAAAAAGATAAGATTTTTGAAAAAGATAAGATAAAAGATAAAAAGATGTGTTTGAAAAAGATTTAATTTTTAAAATTACTTAACTAACAAGAAACTAAGAGATAAGATTCTAGAACTTAAAGATTGAACCTTTCTTAACAAGAAAGTAACAAATTTCAAATTTTTGAATCAATCACATTAATTGTTAGTGAGTTTTTGAAAATTTGATATAAAGATAAGGAAGAGATTTTGAAAATAATTTTAGAAAAGATTTTTAGAATTTTCGAAAAATAGAAAAAAATGAAAAAGATATGATTTTTTAAAAAGATTTTGAAAAGATAAGATTTTTAAAATTGAAATTTTGACTTGACTTGTAAGAAACAACTAATTTTAAAAATTTTTGACCAAGTCAACCCAAAATTTCGAAAACTTGGAGGGAAATAAGGAAAAGATATTTTTTTTTATTTTTGAAATTTTAATTATGAGAGAGAAAAATAACAAAAATACTCAATGCATGAAATTTTTAGATCAAAACAATGAATGCATTCAAGAATGCTATGAATGTCAAGATAAACACCAAGAACACTTTGAAGATCATGATGAACATCAAGAACATAATTTTGAAAAATTTTTGATGCAAAGAAAACATGCAAGACACCAAACTTAGAAATCTTTAATGCATGGACTCTAACAAACAAAAAATGTATATGAAAAACAACAAACAACACAAAACAAGAAAACCTCAAGATCAAACAAGAAGACTTGTCAAGAACAACTTGAAGATCATGAAGAACACCATGAATGCATGGAATTTTCGAAAAATGCAAGAAAAATTTTTAAAGCATGCAATTGACACCAAACTTAAAAATTGACTCAAGACTTAAACAAGAAACATAAAATATTTTTGATTTTTATGATTTTAAGATTTTTTTTGAATTATTATTAAATTTTTTCCAAAATATTTTTGGAAAAACGAAAAAGAAAAGAAAATTTTGAAAAAGATTTTTTTTTGAAAAAAATTTTGAAAAGAAAATTACCTAATCTGAGCAACAAGATGAACCGTCAGTTGTCCATACTCGAGCAATCCCCGGCAACGGCGCCAAAAACTTGGTGGACGAAATTGAGATTCCTTTGTTATTGTATTTTGTAAAATTCATTGCTTTTTCAACTATGTGTGGACACAACTCCGTTCAACTTAACCAGCAAGTGTACTGGGTCATCCAAGTAATACCTTACGTGAGTAAGGGTCGATCCCACAGAGATTGTTGGTATGAAGCAAGCTATGGTCACCTTGTAAGTCTCAGTTAAGTAGATTCATAGGGTCAAATGTAATTGGATTAGATAATTAAAAGATAAATAAAATAAAAAAGGATAGAAATACTTATGTAAATCAATAGTGAAAATTTCAGATAGGCGTATGGAGATGCTGTGCTCCTCTTGAATCTCTACTTTCTTATTACATTCATCCAATCCTTCTTACTCCTTTCCATGGCAAGCTGTATGTAGGGCATCACCATCATCAATGGCTACTTTTAATCCTCTCGGGAAAATGGTCCTATGCGCTGTCACTGCACGGCAAATCGTCTGGAGGCATCACCCTTGTTGATAGCTACATCCCATCCTCTCAGTGAAAATGGTCCAAATGCTCTGTCACATCACGGCTAATCATCTGTCGGTTCTCAATCAGGTTGGAGTAGAATCCATTGATTTTTTGCGTTTGTCATCACGCCCAGCCTTCAGGAGTTTGAAGCTCGTCACAGTCATTCAATACCGGAATCCTACTTGGAATACCACGGACAAGGTTAGACTTTTCGGATCCCCAGGATCCTACTCGGAATACCACAGACAAGGTTAGACTTTCCGGATCCCCATGAATGCCGTCATCTATCTAGCTTTTACCACGAAGATTCTGTTGGAGAATCTAAGAGATATGCGCCCGGCCTAAGGTAGAACGGAAGTGGTTGTCAGTCACGGGCGTTCATAGGTGAGAATAATGATGAGTGTCACGGATCATCACATTCATCAAGTTGAAGTGCAACGTATACCTTGGAATAAGAATAAAAGAGAATTAAATAGAAGATAATAGTAATTGTATTGAAACTTGAGGTACAGCAGAGCACCACACCCTTAATCTTTGGTGTGTAGAAACTCCACCGTTGAAAATACATAAGTGAAAGGTTCAGGCATGGCCGAATGGCCAGCCCCCTAAAACGTGA
>NC_029772.3:34973245-34974045 GCF_000817695.3 Arachis duranensis | reverse complement strand
CCTAAGATGAAGAATAAAACAAAACTGAGACCAAAGATGTCTAATACAATAGTTAAATGTCCTATATATACTAGACTAGCTACTAGGGTTTACATGAGTAAGTAATTGATGCATAAATCCACTTCCGGGGCCCACTTGGTGTATGTTTGGGCTGAGCTTGATCTATCCACGAGCTGAGACTTTTCTTGGAGTTGAACGCCAATTTATAACGTGTTTTGGGCGTTCAACTCCAACTATTATATATTGCTGGAAAGCTCTGGATGTCTACTTTCCAAAGCCATTGAGAGCGCGCCATTTGGAGTTCTGTAGCTCCATAAAATCCATTTCGAGTGCAGGGAGGTCAGATTCCAACAGCATCAGCAGTCCTTTTGTCAGCCTTTTTCAGATTTTTGCTCAAGTCCCTCAATTACAGCCAGAAATTACCTGAAATGACAGAAAAACACACAAACTCATAGTAAAGTCCAGAAATGTGAATTTAACATAAAAACTAATGAAAACATCCCTAAAAGTAGCTTGAACTTACTAAAAACTACCTAAAAACAATGCCAAAAATCGTATAAATTATCCGCTCATCACAACACCAAACTTAAATTGTTGCTTGTCCCCAAGCAACTGAAAATCAAATGGGATAAAAAGAAGAGAATATACTATAAATTCCAAAATATCAATGAATATTAATTATAATTAGATGAGCGGGACTTGTAGCTTTTTGCTTTTGTACAGTTTTGGCATCTCACTTTTTCCCTTGAAGTTTAGAATGATTGGCTTCTCTAGGAACTTAGAAGTTCAGATAGTGTTAT
>NC_029772.3:34972165-34972452 GCF_000817695.3 Arachis duranensis | reverse complement strand
GCATCTCAGGGATTTCTTGATGATGAGCTTCCTCATGCATCTCTTGAGAACCGTGAAGGGTCTCTCTTGCTTGCTCTATCCTCTTCTTGGGGATGGGCTTATCCTCTTCAATGGAGATGTCTCCTTCTATGATAACTCTAGCCGAGTAACATAGATGGCAAATAAGGTGAGGAAAAGCTAGCCTTGCCATGGTGGAGGACTTGTCAGCTATTTTATAGATTTCATTGGAGATGACCTCATGAACTTCTACTTCCTCTCCAATCATGATGCTATGAATCATGATGGCC
>NC_029772.3:34971728-34971874 GCF_000817695.3 Arachis duranensis | reverse complement strand
TCGGACTAAAATCTAAGTATTTCCCCCGAACCATTGTGAGATAATTCTTTGGACTCGGGTTCATACTTTGATCATGGTTCCTAGTGATCCATGCATTGGCATAGAACTCTTGAACCATTAAGATTCCGACTTGTTGCATGGGGTTG
>NC_029772.3:34969247-34971648 GCF_000817695.3 Arachis duranensis | reverse complement strand
TACTCATTTTTCTTGAGCTTGAAAGGGACCTCAGGGATCACCTTCTTCTTTGCCACAACATCATAGAAGTGGTCTTGATGGCTTTTGGAGATGAATCTTTCCATCTTCCATGACTCGGAGGTGGAAGCTTTTGTCTTCCGTTTTCCTTTTCTAGAGGATTCTCCGGCCTTAGGTGCCATTGATGGTAATGGAAAACAAAAAAGATTATGCTTTGACCACACCAAACTTAAAATATTGCTCGTCCTCGAGCAATAGAAGAAAGAAGAGAAGAAGAAGAAGAAGAAATTGGAGGAGAGTGAGGGGAGATGAATTTGGCCAAGGTATAGTAGAGGGGGTAGTGTTGTGTGAAAATGAAGTAGAAAGGAAGGGTATATATAGGGAGAGGGGAGAGGTTAGGTTCGGCCATTTAGGGTGGGATTGGGTGGAAAAATGTTTTTGAATTTTGAAGGTAGGTGGGGTGTATGGGGAAGAGTGGATGGATGTGAGTGGTGAATAGGTGATTGGGAAGAGAGGTTGAGGTGATTGGTGAAGGACTTTTTGGGAAGTGTGACATGGGGAAGAGAAAAATAGGATTAGGAGGTAAGGTGGGAATATAGTAGGTGGGGATCCTGTGGGGTCCACAGATTCTGAGGTGATCCTGTGGGGTCCACAGATCCTGAGGTGTCAAGGAATTCCATCCCTGCACCAAATAGGCATGTAAAATGCCTTTGCACACCATTCTGGCGTTTAAACGCCGAGTGGTGCACATTCTGGGCGTTCAACGCCCACATGTAACATGTTTCTGGCGTTGAACGCCAGTTTCATGCTTGTTGCTGGCGTTCAGCGCCAGCTTTTTCCTCTAGGCACATTCCTGGCATTCAGCTTCAGAATGTTGCTTGTTTCTGGCGTTCAGCGCCAGATTCATGCTCTGTTCTGGCGTTGAACGCCAACCAGATGCTCCTTACTGGCGTTGAACGCCAGTCTGTGCTTCCTCCAGGGTGTGATTTTTCTTCTGCTGTTTTTGATTCTGTTTTTAATTTTTATAACTTTTTCGTGACTCCTCATGATCATGTACCTAATAAAACACAAGATAACAATAAAATAAAATAAGATAAAAATTAGATAAATAAAATTGGGTTGCCTCCCAACAAATGCTTCTTTAATGTCAATAGCTTGACAGTGGGCTCTCATGGAGCCACAAAGGTGATCAGGTCAATGTTGTATAGTCCCAACACCAAATTTAGAGTTTGGATATGGGGTCTTAACACCAAACTTAGAGTTTGGTTGTGGCCTCACAACACCAAACTTAGAGTTTGATTGTGGGGGCTCTTCTTGACTTTGAACTGAGAGAAGCTCTTCATGCTTACTCTCTTTTTCACAGGGGGATGGCCATGTGCCTTAAACACAAGGTAGTTCCCATTCAATTGAAGGACTAATTCACCTCTGTTGACATCTATCACAGCTCCTGCTGTGGCTAGGAAAGGTCTTCCAAGGATGATGCATTCATCCTCCTCCTTCCTAGTGTTTAAGATTATGAAATCAGTAGGGATGTAAAGGCCTTTAACCTTTACTAACACGTCCTCCACTATTCCATAAGCTTGTCTCAATGATTTGTCTGCCAATTGTAATGAGAACAAGGCAGGTTGTACCTCAATGATCCCCAGCTTCTCCATTACAGAGAGTGGCATAAGGTTTATCCCTGACTCCTGATCACATAGAGCTTTTTCAAAGGTCCTGGTGCCTATGGTGCAAGGTATCAAAAACTTGCCAGGATCTTGTTTCTTTTGAGGTAGAGTTTGCTGAATCCAGGTATCTAGTTCATTAACGAGCAAGGGAGGTTCACTTTCCCAAGTCTCATTACCAAAGAACTTGGCATTCAGCTTCATGATAGCTCCTAAATATTGAGCAACTTGCTCTCCAGTCACATCTTCATCTTCTTCAGAGGAAGAATAGTATTCAGAGCTCATGAATGGCAGAAGGATATTTAATGGAATCTCTATGGTCTCTATATGAGCCTCAGATTCCCTTGGATCTCTCTATGGTCTCTATATGAGCCTCAGATTCCTTTGGATCCTTAATAGGAAATTCCTTCTTGCTTGAGGGACGTCCCGGGAGGTCTTCCTCGCTAGGATTTTCGTCCTCCTCATCCCTTGTGCATTCGGTCATATTGATTATATCAATGGCCTTGCACTCTCCTTTTGGATTCTCTTCTGTATTACTTGGGAGAATACTAGGAGGAGTTTCAATAACTTTCTTACTCAGCTGGCCCACTTGTGCCTCCAGATTTCTGATGGAGGATCTTGTTTCACTTATGAAACTGAAAGTGGCCTTTGACAGATCAGAGACTAGATTGGCTAAATTAGAAGTGTTTTGTTCAGAATTCTCTGTCTGTTGCTGAGAAGATGATGGATATGGCTTGCTA
>NC_029772.3:34967994-34969120 GCF_000817695.3 Arachis duranensis | reverse complement strand
CATCCATTCAGACTTTGAGAGATCATGTTGACTTGCTGAGTCAACACTTTATTCTGAGCCAATATGGCATTCAGAGTATCAAATTCAAGAACTCCCTTCCTCTGAGGTGTCCCACTATTCACGAAATTCCTCTCAGAAGTATATATTAATTGGTTATTTGCAACCATGTCAATGAGTTCTTGAGCTTCTGCAGGTGTTTTCTTTAGGTGAATTGATCCACCTGCAGAATGGTCCAATGACATTTTCGAAAATTTTAGATAGGCCATAATAGAATATATCTAATATGGTCCATTCTGAAAACATGTCAAATGGACATCTTTTGGTCAGCTGCTTGTATCTTTCCTAAGCTTCATAGAGGGATTCACCATCTTTTTGTTTGAAGGTTTGAACATCCACTCTAAGCTTGCTCAGCTTTTGAGGAGGAAAGAATTTATCCAAGAAGGCCGTGACCAGCTTATCCCAGGAGTCCAGGCTATCTTTAGGTTGTGAGTCCAACCATGTTCTAGCTCTGTCTCTTACAGCAAAAGGGAAAAGCATGAGTCTGTAGACTTCAGGATCAACTCCATTCGTCTTTACAGTCTCACAGATCTGCAAGAACTCAGTTAAAAACTGATAAGGATCTTCAGATGGAAGTCCATAAAACTTGCAGTTTTGTTGCATTAAGGCAACTAGCTGAGGTTTCAGCTCAAAGTTGTTGGCTCCAATGGCAGGAATGGAGATGCTTCTTCCATCAAACTTGGACGTTGGCTTTGTGAAGTCACCAAGCATTCTCCTTGCATTATTATTATTATTTTCGGCTGCCATCTCCTTTTCTTGTTCGAAAATTTCTGAAAGATTGTTTCTGGATTGTTGTAATTTAGCTTCTCTTAATTTTCTCTTCAGAGTCCTTTCAGGTTCTGGATCAATTTCAACAAGAGTGCCTTTTTCCTTGTTCCTGCTCATATGAAAGAGAAGAAAACAAGAAAAGAAAGAGGAATCCTCTATGTCATAGTATAGAGATTCCTTTATGTTAGTAGAAAAAGAAAGGGGAGAAGAAGGAAGAAGTGTGGGTTCGGATATTTAGGTGAAGAGAGGTGAAGAGAAGTGTTAGTAATTAAATAATTAAATAGAATAAGAGAGAAGAGAT
>NC_029772.3:34966410-34967901 GCF_000817695.3 Arachis duranensis | reverse complement strand
AGATAAGATAAGATTAAAATTAAAATTTAAAACAAAAGAATTTTTGAAAAAGAGATGAGATATTTTCGAGAAAAAGTAAGTAGGTGGTTTTGAAAAAGATAAGAAACAAACAAAAAGTTAGTTGGTTGATTGAAAAAGATTTGAAGTTTTTTTTTTTAATTTTAAAAAGATAAGAAGATAGGAAGATAGAAAAGATATTTTAAAATCAAATTTTGAAAAAGATAAGATTTTTGAAAAAGATAAGATAAAAGATAAAAAGATATGTTTGAAAAAGATTTAATTTTTAAAATTACTTAACTAACAAGAAACTAAGAGATAAGATTCTAGAACTTAAAAATTGAACCTTTCTTAACAAGAAAGTAACAAACTTCAAATTTTTGAATCAATCACATTAATTGTTAGTGAGTTTTTGAAAATTTGATATAAAGATAAGGAAAAGATTTTGAAAATAATTTTAGAAAAGATTTTTAGAATTTTCGAAAAATAGAAAAAAAATGAAAAAGATATGATTTTTGAAAAAGATTTTGAAAAGATAAGATTTTTAAAATTGAAATTTTGACTTGACTTGTAAGAAACAACTAATTTTAAAAATTTTTGACCAAGTCAACCCAAAATTTCGAAAATTTGGAGGGAAATAAGGAAAAGATATTTTTTTGATTTTTGAATATTTTAATTATGAGAGAGAAAAACAACAAAAATACTCAATGCATGAAATTTTTAGATCAAAACAATGAATGCATGCAAGAATGCTATGAATGTCAAGATGAACACCAAGAACACTTTGAAGATCATGATGAACATCAAGAATATAATTTTGAAAAATTTTTGATGCAAAGAAAACATCCAAGACACCAAACTTAGAAATCTTTAATGCATGGACTCTAACAAACAAAAAATGCATATGAAAAATAACAAACAACACAAAATAAGAAAACATCAAGATCAAACAAGAAGACTTGTCAAGAACAACTTGAAGATCATGAAGAACACCATGAATGCATGGAATTTTCGAAAAATGCAACAAAAATTTTTAAAGCATGCAATTGACACCAAACTGAAAAATTGACTCAAGACTCAAACAAGAAACATAAAATATTTTTGATTTTTATGATTTTAAGATTTTTTCTTGAATTATTATTAAATTTTTTCGAAAATATTTTTGGAAAAACGAAAAAGAAAAGAAAATTTTGAAAAAGATTTTTTTTTTTGAAAAAAATTTTGAAAAGAAAATTACCTAATCTGAGCAACAAGATGAACCGTCAGTTGTCCATACTCGAGCAATCCCCGGCAACGGCGCCAAAAACTTGGTGGACGAAATTGTGATTCCTTTGTTATTGTATTTTGTAAAATTCATTGCTTTTTCAACTATGTGTGGACACAACTCCGTTCAACTTAACCAGCAAGTGTACTGGGTCATCCAAGTAATACCTTACGTGAGTAAGGGTCGATCCCACAGAGATTGTTGGTATGAAGCAAGCTATGGTCACCTTG
>NC_029772.3:34960315-34965484 GCF_000817695.3 Arachis duranensis | reverse complement strand
TTATCTCGTCAATTTCCGAATAAAGTATGGACTATTATATATTGCTGGAAAGCTCTGGATGTCTACTTTCCAACGCCGTTGAGAGCGCGCATTTGGATTTTGTAGCTCCAGAAAATCCATTTCGAGTGCAGGGATGTCAGATTCCAACAGCATCAGCAGTCCTTTTGTCAGCCTTTTTCAGATTTTTGCTCAAGTCCCTCAATTTCAGCCAGAAATTACCTGATATCATAGAAAAACACAAAAACTCATAGTAAAGTCCAGAAATGTGAATTTAACATAAAAACTAATGAAAATATCCCTAAAAGTAGCTTGAACTTACTAAAAACTACCTAAAAACAATGCCAAAAAGCGTATAAATTATCCGCTCATCAGACACCAAGAAACATAAGCTTTCAAGGGAAAACAGAAGGAGAGAAAGAAAAGGAGAGTTACGAAATAAAGAAGAGAAACCGTTTGGTGAAAAGTTCAAAAAAAGATCAGAGAAACGAAGCATCAAAAACCAATTAATGGGGAATTAAAAATCCTCGCACGTTCCCAAGGCCAGGACGCTCAACCAAAAGCGTGCATTTTTAAAGGAAGCAAAATGTTCTACATTCAAATAGGGAACCCTAGAAAAGACAAAATCGACGAAATGCTCGAGTTCGGCTTCACCCAAAAAATATTAAAAGATTCAACCTCAAAAGGAAGACCGAGCTCGAGCAGGGGCACTGTTCATATACTGGGTCAAAGCTGTCCGACCCGGGATGTTCTTCAAACAAAGCGACCGACCTCTTCTGGTCAGGATGACCCGACCTCTTCTCAAAGAGCTCGGCCAAGTCATAGGAAAGCCCAATAAAAGGGCCCAAACAGAGGAACACGTCCCGAAATCCAAGGGCAGCCCAAAGCCCGTAGAGATAAAGGCGGTTTCCTTAAAGATAAGATGACCTCACTTGAAGATGAGATAAAGATAAGATAAGATAACTAACTTATCTTATCTAAGAAGGTTACCCTACGCCATTATAAATACGCTGGAGCACCAGGTATAACTCATACTCTGATTCTACTCAATACCTGCTTAATACCCTTGCTAATTTAAGCATCGGAGTCCCTTGCAGGTACCCCCCACCCTCCGGGGACGAAGGATCAGCACCACCACCAAGTCCATCAGATCGGACTCCACAGCTCCGACCAGCATAGAAGATCTCGTCCGAGATCGACCTACAGTTTCAGGTAACCCTCGGAACACCACCTAACCGAGAGGTTGAGTTTGCTATTGAGTTGGTGCCTAGGGCTGGACCAATCTCAAGTGCTCCTTATAGAATGTCACCACTAGAAATGGCCGAGTTAAAGTCTCAGTTAGAGGATCTGTTGGGTAAGAACTTTATCCGACCAAGTGTTTTCCCGTGGGGTGTGCCAGTGTTACTGGTAAAGAAGAAGGGTAGGAGTATGCGGCTCTGTGTGGACTACAGGCAATTGAACAAGGTTACAATAAAGAATAAGTACCCATTGCCGAGAATTGATGATCTTATGGATTAGTTACAAGGAGCTGGGATTTTCTCCAAGATTGATTTGCGATCCGATTATCACCAGAGAAGGGTGAGAGGTGAGGATATCCCTAAGACCACTTTCAGGACTCGTTATGGTTATTACGAGTACACTGTAATGTCTTTTGGGTTAACAAATGCTCCTGCAATGTTTATGGATTATATGAACAAAGTTTTCTGTCCGTTTTTGGATAAGTTCGTTGTTGTCTTCATTAATGACATACTGATTTATTCCAAGACTGAAGAAGAGCACGAAGAACACTTGAGGACCATGTTGCAGATACTAAAGGAAAAGAAACTCTATGCGAAATTATCCAAATGTAAATTCTAGAAGAGTGAGGTGAAGTTTTTGGGTCACGTGGTGAGTAAGCAAGGGATAGCAGTAGACCTATCTAAGGTGGAAGCGGTAATGAATTGGGGGCGACTAACCTTAGTAACTGAGATAAGGAGTTTTATGGGCTTAGCTGGCTATTACTGAAGATTCATCAAAGGCTTTTCGTAAATAGCTTTGCCATTGACGAGGTTAAGCCGCAAGGACGCGCTATTTGTTTGGAGTCCTGAGTGTGAGGAGAGCTTTCAGACGTTGAAGCAAAGGTTGACCACTGCACCTGTGTTGGTGTTACCTGAGCCAAATGAGTCATTTGAGGTGTACTGTGATACCTCACTGAAGGGTCTAGGGTGCGTGCTGATGCAGCATCGTAATGTGGTGGCGTATGTCTCACGTCAGTTGAGACCTCATGAAGTTAATTACCCTACACACGATTTGGAGCTTGCTACGGTTGTGTTTGCGCTAAAGGTGTGGAGGCATTACCTCTATGGGGTTAAGTTTTAAATTTTCTCTTATCACAAGAGCTTAAAATATCTCTTTGATCAGAAAGAGCTTAATATGAGACAGAAGAGGTGGATGAAATTACTGAAGGACTATGACTTTGAGTTGAATTACCATCCGGGAAAAGTGAATGTAGCGGCGGATGCATTAAGTCGGAAGTCATTGTATGCTGCTTGGATGATGCTTTGAGAAGAGGATTTGCTCAAAGAATTCGAGAGTTTGAAAGTTGGTGTTCAAGAAGTGTCTGGAACTCTGTGTTTGAGTCGATTACAAATCTCAAGTGATTTTAAATCCGAACAGCTAAAGGCTCATGAGAACGATGATGTGTTACCGAAGGTGTTACCCGCTATTGAGCAAGGGAAACAGTGGAGAGTGTTGGAGGATAAAGATGGGCTATGGAGATTCAAGGGTAGGATCATTGCGCCGGATGTTGGCACTTTGCGGCAAGATATCTTAAAGGAAGTACACAAGAGCGGATTCTCTATTCACCCGGGGAGTACTAAGATGTACCATGATCTAAAAATGATATTTTGGTGGCCGGGTATAAAGAATGATATGGCAGAATATGTTTCAAAGTGTTTAACTTGTCAAAAGGTGAAGATTGAACATCAAAGACCTTCCGGGACGTTGCAACCTTTAGAGGTTCCACAATGGAAGTGGGAAAGCGTTGCGATGGACTTTGTATCGGGATTGCCAAGGACTAAGGCCGGTTTTGATGCTGTCTGGGTGATTGTGGACCGACTGATGAAGTCAGCTCACTTTGTACCCATTCGAATGACTTACACCCTCGAGGAGCTAGTACGGTTATACATAAAGGAGATTGTGAGACTTCATGGTGTACCTGCTACTATAATCTCTGATAGAGATCCTTGTTTCACTTTGCGATTTTGGGGTGCGTTTTAGAAAGCTTTTGAAACCTGATTAAGCTTGAGCACAGCTTACCATCCTCAAACAGATGGTCAACCTGAGAGGACGATCCAAACCTTGGAAGATATGTTGAGGGCTTGTGTTCTGGATCAGCCAGCGAGCTGGGATCGCTATATGCCGCTAGTGGAGTTTGCATATAATAATAGCTACCTTGTGAGCATTGAAATGGCTTCGTATGAGGCTCTATATGGGAGGAAATGTCAATCTCTACTATACTGGTATAAAGATGGGGAGAAGGGTCTATTGGGGCTGGAGATGATAGCTGAGACCACTGAACAAATCAAGAAAATCCGAGGCAAGATGCTTACTACACAGAGTAGTCAGAAGAGTTACAACGATTAGAGGCGGAAGCCCTTGAAATTTGAGGAAGGAGACCATGTTTATCTAAAAGTTACTCCAACCATAGGAGCAGGTAGGGCAATTAAAGCGAAGAAGCTGAATCTTCAGTACATTGGTCCGTTTCAGATCCTGGACAGTGTTAGACCGGTGGCGTATCGAATGTCTCTACCACCTCATCTTTCGAACTTGCACGACATGTTTCATGTGTCACAGCTTCGAAAGTATATTCCTGATGCTAGCCATGTGTTAGAACCTGAGTCGGTTCAGTTAAAGGAAGATTTGACGCTTCCGGTGGCTCTAGTAAGTGGTACACGAATTTGTAATTCGTACAACTAGCCAGCAAGTGCACTGGGTCATCCAAGTAATACCTTACGTGAGTAAGGGTTGAAGCAAGCTATGTTTATCTTATTATTCTTAGTCAGGATGCCAACAACAGTGTTTTTCAAGTTCAGTGAAGAAAGGGAAAAGGGCATAAAATAAATACTTGTTATGCAGTAATGGAGAATATGTTGGAGTTTTGGAGATGCTTTGTCTGATTTATTCCTGTAATGTAATATTCCATCCATGGAAAAGTGCAAAGTTCCCTCCATAGCAAGCTGTATGTAGGGTGTCACTGTTGTCAATGGCTACTTCCCATCCTCTCAGTGAAAATGGTCCAAATGCTCTGTCACAGCACGGCTAATCATCTGTCGGTCCTCAATCAGGTTGGAATAGAATCCATTGATTCTTTTGCGTCTGTCACTAACGCCCAGCCTTCAGGAGTTTGAAGCTCGTCACAGTCATTCAATCCCGGAATCCTACTCGGAATACCACGGACAAGGTTTAGACTTTCCGGATTCTCATGAATGCCGCCATCAATCTAGCTTATACCACGAAGATTCTGATTAAAGAATCTAAGAGAAGCTCATTCAATCTGATGTAGAAATAATTGCATTAATTCATCGAGACGCTGCAGAGCTCCTCACCCCCAACAATGGAGTTTAGAGACTCATGCCGTCAAAGTGTATAAAATTCAGATCTGAAAAATGTCATGAGGTACAGAGTTAATCTCTAAAAGTTGTTTAAATAGTAAACTAGTAACCTAGATTTACAAAATATGAGTAAACTAAGATAATTGGTGCAGAAATCCACTTCTGGGGCCCACTTGGTGTGTGCTGGGGCTGAGACTAAGGCTTCTCACGTGCTTGGGCTGTTTCTGGAGTTGAACGCCAGGTTGTGACGTGTTTTGGGCGCTGAACTCCAACTTGTAACCTGTTTCTGGTGCTGGACGCCAGATAGCAGCATGAAACTGGCGTTGAACGCCAGTTTACGTCATCTACCTTCGTGCAAAGTATGGACAATTATATATTTCTGGAAAGCCCTGGATGTAACTATTATATATTGCTGGAAAGCCCTGGATGTCTAATTTCCAACCCAATTGAGAGCGCGTCAATTGGACTCCTGCAGCTCCAGAAAATCCATTCCGAGTGCAGGGAGGTCAGGATCCAACAGCATCAGCAGTCATTTTTCAGCCTAACTCAGATTTTTGCTCAGCTCCCTCAATTTCAGCCA
>NC_029772.3:34957099-34960059 GCF_000817695.3 Arachis duranensis | reverse complement strand
CTAGAGTCCCCAGTTAGAGGTGTCCAGAGCTCTTAAGCACACTCTTTTTGCTTTGGATCATGACTTTAACCACTCAGTCTCAAGCTTTTCACTTGGACCTGCATGCCACAAGCACATGGTTAGGGACAGCTTGATTTAGCCGCTTAGGCCTGGAATTACTTCCTTGGGCCCTCCTATCCACTGATGCTCAAAGCCTTGGATCCTTTTCTTAATCCAATGATTTCTTGTAAATTTTTTTTTTCACTGCTTTTTCTTGCTTCAAGAATCAAATTCAAGATTTTTCAGATCATCAATAATATTTTTCGTGTTCCTCATTCCTTCAGGAGCCAACATTCTTCAAATTCAAGATAAAATATGCACTATTCAAGCATTCATTCAGAGAACAAAAAGTATTGCCACCACATGTAATTAATTATACTTTTTATTATTAAGAATTCGAAAAATATAAATTACTTCTTTATTCTAAAAATCTACTACTTATTCACGTCTGATGATGATGAGAAAGATAAATTATAACTTAATTGGAAATAAAATCAGAATAGATATGCTAATTACTACTGCTACTACTATATATCTTCTAAGGTAAATTTCTATAATAATACTATCACAGAGTTAAAGCTAAAATTAGAACTCAACAACCTGTGTTTTGGGAAGTAGATGTTCCTCTGATCTGTGGGGTGCTTGGTCCTTCAAGGATTAATTTCTGGCGCTTCAGCTCCCTTAAATCACGCCCTTGCTCTTCTTGTTCCTTAAGCAGTTTGCAAAGCATGCTACTTTGATTGTTCTGTTCTTCCTTTATTTGGTTCATAGCTTCTTGCAATTTGGAAATAGATGCTTCAAGATGTTCCCAATATTCAAATTGAGGAAGTTCTGGGAGGACTTCTTGTGCTCTCCTCTTGATTGGATCATCCTGCAGCTGTTGTCTTTCCATTGACATTTTAGTGATTGGTCTCTCAACTGAAATATATTCTGTTATTCCCATCTTCACTCCGGCATCTCTGCAGAGCATATAAATTAAGCTTGGATAGGCCAATCTGGCATCCTTGGAATTCTTGTTTGCTATTTTATATAGTTCACATGAGATCAGTTGATGGACTTCTACTTCTTTTCCCAACATATTGCAGTGAATCATCACTGCTCTTTTAACAGTAACTTCAGAACGGTTGCTGGTGGGCAATATGGAACGCCCAATGAAATCCAGCCAGCCTCTGGCAGCTGGTTTGAGATCTTCTCTTTTGAGTTGATTTGGGATGCCATTTGTGCTGGTGGTCCACCTGGCTTCAGGGATGCATATATCCTCTAGAATCTTGTCCAGGCCTTTGTTTACACTCATCATTTTCCTATTAAAGGAGTCTGAGTCATCCTTCAGTTAAAGAAGCTTAAAGATCTCCCTGATTTTGTCAGGATGAGTGTGAACAATCTTTCCTCTGACTAAGGTCCGATGATCATAGAGGGCAGCTCCAATTATTCTTTGCCTGTCTGTTTGCCATAGATTTGCATAGAACTCCTGAACCATATTCCTTCCCACTTTCGTTTTAGGATTAGCTAGGATTTCTTAGTTCCTGTTTCGAATTTGTTCTTGGATCTCCGGATATTCATCTTCTTTCAGATCAAACTTGACTTCCAAGATCACTGATCTGAGACTCATTATTTTGTAGTAATGGTCTGAATGTTCTTTAGTTAAGAACTTCCCTTGATTCCAAAGTGGCTTTGGAATATTCTCTTTCTTGCCTCTTGGGTTGGGTTGTTTTCCTTTAGGGGCCATGATCAAAGTGAGAATGTTTTTGTGATCACGGATAAGCATACCAAACTTAGAGGTTTGCTTGTCCTCAAGCAAAAGAAGAGAGAGAAGAGGGATAGGAGGAGAGCAAGTGTGGAATGGAGGATGAGGAGAAGGACGCCGAAAGGGAATATAAAGGGAGGGGGTGGGTATTCGAAAATAAGAAAAAGATATAAGATAAGAGATATGATTTATAAAAGATAAATATGATAAGAAAAGGATATAATTTAAAAATATATGAATGATATAAATTTGAAATTTATAATTTGAAAAAGATTTTAAAAGATAATGGAGTTTGAAAAAAAATTGGAAAAAGAGTTGGATTGGATTGAAAAAAGGTTTATGTTTATGTATGAAGCCATATTATTTAAAAAAGGGTTTTAGAAATTAGGGTTTTTAGAAAACTAATTTGATTTGAAGGATGACATTTTGAAACATGTTTATGCAAGAAATCATGAATTGAAACATAAAAATTTAGAAAATTTGTAAAGAAAAACGAATTTTACCTCCTCCCCACCATTCTGGCGTTAAACGCCCAAATGCTGCTTATTTTGGGCGTTTAACGCCCAATTGCTGCTTCTCCTGGGCGTTCAACGCCCAGTTGTTGCTTCTTTCTGGCGTTGAACGCCAGGAAGTCCTTTGTCACTGGGCGTTTTTCTAAACGCCGAGGATGCTGTAGTTCTGGCGTTAAACGCCCAGAAGGTGCTTCTTTCTGGCGTTCAACGCCCAGAAGATGCTCCTTTCTGGCGTTTAACGCCCAGATGGCTACCCTTACTGGCGTTGAACGCCCAGTGGGTGCTTCTTTTGGGCGTTCAACGCCCAAAATGTTTCTTACTGGCTTTTTCACGCCAATGAGCTTCCAAATTCCCTTGTAACTCTGTGAATCCAATCAATTGCTATTTTACCTTGAAGATACTTTGACATATACCTGTAAAAATCAATTAATTAATCAAAATGAATAAAATTAAATTTTGTGATTGGCTGGGTTGCCTCCCAGCAAGCGCTTCTTTAATGTCATTAGCTGGACTATTACCGAGCTTTAATTAAGTCTCAGTTTTGAGCATTCTTGCTCAAAATTGCTTTCAAGATAATGTTTAACCCTCTGTCCGTTAACAATGAACTTTTTGTTAGATTCATTATCCTGAAGCTCTACGTATCCATATGGTGATACACTTGTAAT
>NC_029772.3:34954937-34956883 GCF_000817695.3 Arachis duranensis | reverse complement strand
AAAGCATTGAGTCTAAATTCCTCTAGCTCATTTAACTGAAGCAATCGTTTTTCTCCAGCTAACTTGGCATCGAGGTTCAGGAATCTGGTTGCCCAGTAGGCCTTATGTTCCAGTTCCACTGGCAAGTGACATGCCTTTCCATACACAAGTTGGTATGGAGAGGTCCCTATAGGGGTCTTGAATGCTGTTCTGTATGCCCACAGAGCATCATCTAAGCTTCTTGCCCAATCCCTTCTACGGTTGATTACAGTCCGTTCTAGGATTCTTTTAAGTTCTCTGTTTGAGACTTCAGCTTGCCCATTTGTCTGTGGATGATATGGAGTGGCTACCCTGTGGCTAACTCCATAACGAACCAAAGCAGAGTAAAGCTGTTTTTTGCTCAGCTCCCTCAATTTCAGCCAGAAAATACCTGAAATCACAGAAAAACACACAAACTCATAGTAAAGTCCAAAAATATGATTTTGCCTAAAAACTAATAATATTCTACTAAAAACTAATTAAAACATACTAAAATCTACATGAAATTACCCCCAAAAAGCGTATAAAATATCTGCTCATCAGTAAGAATTGACGATACTAGTATCAAACGGTTATGTGGAAAAGAGGTTCCGTTAGTCAAAGTGGCATGGAGTCAAGGCGGTGTTGAGGAACACACTTGGAAACTCGAGTCGGAGATGCGAGCTGACTACCCGCACTTATTCTCAGGTAATTGAATTCGAATTTTATGGGCAAGATTCCCAATTAGGTTGGTAGAATGTAAAACCTGGTTAATTAATGGCTAATTAACCCATAAATGAGAATTTATTCTAGATAGCCTAAAATGTGCTTTTTATGGCTTAATATGATAGAGGAGATTGATGCGAGAATTTTGATATCAATTTTATAGAAATCGGACCAAGATTGGACCGAACGGGTCAAACCGGGCCAACCAGACCCATATTGGGCCCTTTGCCCAACCTTACTAAACAAAAACCCTAGTTTTCAGCACTCTCTCTCCTCACTAACACACTAAACACGCTGAAAATAGAAGGGAAATGGGGAAGAACACTCTCTCAAGTTCTAACCCTTGGTTGATCTTCAAACCACCATAACTTTTTATCTAGAGATCCGATTACACACCGTTTGCGGTCACGCATTCACTGTGAAGAGCTCTACAAAACCCAATACATTATTCTTGAGGTAAGTGATGAGCGGATAATTTATACGCTTTTTGGCATTGTTTTTATATAGTTTTTAGTAAGTTTGAGCTACTTTTAGGGATGTTTTCATTAGTTTTTATGTTAAATTCACATTTCTGGACTTTACTATGAGTTTGTGTGTTTTTCTGTGATTTCAGGTAAATTCTAGCTGAAATTGAGGGACTTGAGCAAAACTCTGAAGAAGGCTGACAAAAGGACTGCTGATGCTGTTGGAATCTGACCTCCCTGCACTCGAAATGGATTTTCTGGAGCTACAGAACTCCAATTGGCGCGCTCTCAACGGCGTTGGAAAGTAGACATCCAGGGCTTTCCAGCAATATATAATAGTCCATACTTTATTCGAAGATTGACGACGTAACATGGCGTTGAACGCCAAGTACACGCTGCTGTCTGGAGTTAAACGCCAGAAAAACGTCATGATCCGGAGTTGAACGCCCAAAACACGTCATAACCTGGAGTTTGACGCCAAGAAATGCCTTAGCTCGTGGAATGATCAAGCTCAGCCCAAGCATACACCAAGTGGGCCCCGAAAGTGGATTTATGCATCAATTACTTACTCATGCAAACCCTAGAAGCTAGTCTAGTATATATAGGACATTTATCTATTGTATTAGACATCCTGGACGGTATTCTGAATCCTGTGATCACGTTAGAGAGGGCTGGCCATTCGGCCATGCCTGAACCTCTTTTACTTATGTATTTTCAACGGTGGAGTTTCTGCACACCATAGATTAAGGGTGTGGAGCT
>NC_029772.3:34947388-34951307 GCF_000817695.3 Arachis duranensis | reverse complement strand
AAGAAAGTTATTGAAACTCCTCCCAGTATTCTCCCAAGTAATACAGAAGAGAATCCAAAAGGAGAGTGCAAGGTCATTGATTTAATCAAAGTGGCCGAATGCACTAGGGAGGAGGAGGACGAAAATCCTAGTGAGGAAGACCTCCTGGGACGTCCCTCAAGCAAGAAGGAGTTTCCTATTAAGGATCCTGAGGAATCTGAGGCTCATACAGAGACCATAAAGATTCCATTAAACCTCCTTCTGCCATTCATGAGCTCTGAAGACTATTCATCCTCTGAAGAGGATGAAGATGTGACTGGAGAGCAAGTTGCTCAATATTTAGGAGCTATCATGAAGCTGAATGCCAAGCTGTTTGGTAATGAGACTTGGGAAAGTGAACCTCCCTTGCTCATTAGTGAACTAGATACTTGGATTCAGAAACTCTACCTCAAGAGAAACAAGATCCTGGTAAGTTCTTAATACCTTGCACCATTGGCACCATGAGCTTTGAAAAAGCTCTATGTGATCTTGGGTACTGGAATTACTTCCTTGGGCCCTCCTATCCACTGATGCTCAAAGCCTTGGATCCTTTTCTTAATCCAATGATTTCTTGTAAATTTTTTTTTTCACTGCTTTTTCTTGCTTCAAGAATCAAATTCAAGATTTTTCAGATCATCAATAATATTTTTCGTGTTCCTCATTCCTTCAGGAGCCAACATTCTTCAAATTCAGGATAAAATATGCACTATTCAAGCATTCATTCAGAGAACAAAAAGTATTGCCACCACATGTAATTAATTATACTTTTTATTATTAAGAATTCGAAAAATATAAATTACTTCTTTATTCT
Organism: Arachis duranensis; assembly: GCF_000817695.3. NCBI lineage: Eukaryota > Viridiplantae > Streptophyta > Magnoliopsida > Fabales > Fabaceae > Arachis > Arachis duranensis. The sequence goes on along the minus strand of NC_029772.3, from coordinate 34,950,478 downwards.
AAAAATCTACTACTTTATTCACGTCTGATGATGATGAGAAAGATAAATTATAACTTAATTGGAAATAAAATCAGAATAGATATGCTAATTACTACTGCTACTACTATATATCTTCTAAGGTAAAATTTCTATATTAATACTATCACAGAGTTAAAGCTAAAATTAGAACTCAACAACCTGTGTTTTGGGAAGTAGATGTTCCTCTGATCTGTGGGGTGCTTGGTCCTTCAAGGATTAATTTCTGGCGCTTCAGCTCCCTTAAATCATGCCCTTGCTCTTCTTGTTCCTTAAGCAGTTTGCAAGCATGCTACTTTGATTGTTCTGTTCTTCCTTTATTTGGTTCATAGCTTCTTGCAATTTGGAAATAGATGCTTCAAGATGTTCCCAATATTCGAATTGAGGAAGTTCTGGGAGGACTTCTTGTGCTCTCCTCTTGATTGGATCATCATGCAACTGTTGTCTTTCCATTGACATTTTAGTGATTGGTCTCTCAACTGAAATATATTCTGTTATTCCCATCTTCACTCCGGCATCTCTGCAGAGCATATAAATTAAGCTTGGATAGGCCAATCTGGCATCCTTGGAATTCTTGTTTGTTATTTTATATAGTTCACATGAGATCAGTTGATGGACTTCTACTTCTTTTCCCAACATGATGCAGTGAATCATCACTGCTCTTTTAACAGTAACTTTAGAATGGTTGCTGGTGGGCAATATGGAACGCCCAATGAAATCCAGCCAGCCTCTGGCAGCTGGTTTGAGATCTTCTCTTTTGAGTTGATTTGGGATGCCAGTTGTGCTGGTGGTCCACCTGGCTTCAGGGATGCATATATCCTCTAGAATCTTGTCCAGGCCTTTGTTTACCCTCATCATTCTCCTATTAAAGGAGTCTAAGTCATCCTTCAGTTAAGGAAGCTTAAAGATCTCCCTGATTTTGTTAGGATGAGTGTGAACAATCTTTCCTCTGACTAAGGTCCGATGATCATAGAGGGCAACTCCAATTATTCTTTGCCTGTCTGTTTGCCATAGATTTGCATAGAACTCCTGAACCATATTTCTTCCCACTTTCGTTTCAGGATTAGCTAGGATTTCTCAGTTCCTGTTTCGAATTTGTTCTTGGATCTCCGAATATTCATCTTCTTTCAGATCAAACTTGACTTCCGAGATCACTGATCTGAGACTCATTATTTTGTAGTAATGGTCTGAATGTTCTTTAGTTAAGAACTTCCCTTGATTCCAAAGTGGCTTTGGAATATTCTCTTTCTTGCCTCTTGGGTTGGGTTGTTTTCCTTTAGGGGCCATGATCAAAGTGAGAATGTTTTTGTGATCACAGATAAGCATACCAAACTTAGAGGTTTGCTTGTCCTCAAGCAAAAGAAGAGAGAGAAGAGGGATAGGAGGAGAGCAAGTGTGGAATGGAGGATGAGGAGAGGGACGCCGAAAGGGAATATAAAGGGAGGGGGTGGGTATTCGAAAATAAGGAAAAGATATAAGATAAGAGATATGATTTATAAAAGATAAATATGATAAGAAAAGGATATAATTTAAAAATATATATGATAAGAAAATGATATAATTTAAAATGATATGAATGATATAAATTTGAAATTTATAATTTGAAAAAGATTTTAAAAGATAATGGAGTTTGAAAAAAAATTGGAAAAAGAGTTGAATTGGATTGAAAAAAGGTTTATGCTTATGTATGAAGCCATATTATTTAAAAAAGGGTTTTAGAAATTAGGGTTTTTAGAAAACTAATTTGATTTGAAGGATGACAATTTGAAACATGTTTATGCAAGAAATCATGAATTGAAACATAAAAAATTAGAAAATTTGTAAAGAAAAACGAATCTTACCTCCTCCCCACCATCTTGGCGTTAAACGCCCAAATGCTGCATGTTTTGGGCGTTTAACACCCATGTGCAGCTTCTCCGGGGCGTTCAACACCCAGCTGTTGCTTCTTTCTGGCGTTGAACGCCAGGAAATCCTTCTTCACTGGGCGTTTTTCTAAACGCCCAGAATGCTAGCAGATTGGCGTTAAACGCCCAGAAGGTGCATCTTTCTGGCGTTTAACGCCCAGAAGATGCTCCTTTCTGGCGTTTAACGCCCAGAAGGCTACCCTTACTGGCGTTAAACGCCCAGTGGTTGCTTCTTTTGGGCGTTTAACGCCCAAAGTGTTTCTTACTGGCTTTTTCATGCCAGTGAGCTTCCAAATTTCTCTGTAACTCTTGAGACTTCAATAAATTTGCTATTTCACCTTTGAAGATACTTAGACCTAAACCTGTAAAGAAAGGAAATTTATTTAATTAGTAATTAAACTTTGTACATGGCTGGGTTGCCTCCCAGCAAGCGCTTCTTTAATGTCATTAGCTGGACTATTACTGAGCTTTTAATCAAGTCTCAGTTTTGAGCATTCTTGCTCGAAATTATCTTCAAGATAGTGTTTAACTCTTTGTCCATTGACAATGAACTTTTTGTTAGAGTCACTATCCTGAAGTTCTATGTATCCATATGGTGATACGCTTGTGATTTCTTATGTTCCAGTTCCACTGGCAAGTGACATGCCTTTCCATACACAAGCTGGTATGGAGAGGTCCCTATAGGGGTCTTGAATGCTGTTCTGTATGCCCACAGAGCATCATCTAAGCTTCTTTCCCAATCCCTTCTACGGTTAATTATAGTCCGTTCTAGGATTCTTTTAAGTTCTCTGTTTGAGACTTCAGCTTGCCCATTTGTCTGTGGATGATATGGAGTGGCTACCCTGTGGCTAACTCCATAACGAACCAAAGCAGAGTAAAGCTGTTTATTGCAGAAATGAGTGCCCCCATCACTGATTAATACTCTAGGGGTACCAAATATGCTGAAGATGTGTTTCTGGAAGAATTTTAACACTGTTTTAGTGTCATTAGTAGGTGTTGCAATAGCTTCCACCCATTTGGATACATAATCCACTACCACCAGAATATAAGTGTTTGAGTATGATGGTGGGAAAGGTCCCATGAAGTCAATGCCCCATACATCAAACAACTCAATCTCCAAGATCCCTTATTGAGGCATGGCATAACTGTGAGGCAGATTGCCAGATCTTTG
>NC_029772.3:34945867-34947203 GCF_000817695.3 Arachis duranensis | reverse complement strand
CTCTGTGCTTCTTCTTTAGGCACACATCTACGGATTACTCCGTCTGCACATCTCTTGAAGAGATATGGTTCATCCTAAAGATAGTACTTTGCATCTGTGATCAACTTCTTTAATTGCTGCCTACTATACTCTTTGGGTATGAATCTTACTGCCTTGTAGTTTGCAATGTCTGCAAACCATGGCACTTCCTGGATGGCAAAGAGTTGCTCATCCGGAAAGGTCTCAGAGATCTCAGTGAGAGGGAAGGACGCCCCTTCTACTGGTTCTATTCGGGACAGGTGATCTGCTACTTGGTCTTGCAGAAGCAACACCCTCTAATGAGTCTGGGTTTTGAATCTTGCTTTGTGAGTAGATATTTAAGAGCAGCATGATCAGTGTACACAATCACTTTTGATCCTACCAAATAGGATCTGAACTTGTCAATGGCGTAAACCACTGCAAGCAGCTCTTTTTCTGTGGTTGTGTAATTCTTCTGTGCGTCATTTAAAACACGACTGGCATAGTAAATGACGTGCAGAAGCTTGTCATGCCTCTGTCCCAATACTGCACCAATGGCATGGTCACTGGCATCACACATCAATTCAAATGGTAATGTCCAGTCTAGTGCAGAGATGACTGGTGCTGTGACCAGCTTAGCTTTCAGGGTCTCAAACGCCTACAGACACTCCTTATCAAAGATAAATGGCGTGTCAGCAGCTAGCAAATTGCTTAGAGGTTTGGCGATTTTTGAGAAGTCCTTTATAAACCTCCTATAGAATCCTGCATGCCCCAGAAAGCTTCTGATTGCCTTAACATTGGCTGGTGGTGGTAATTTTTCAATTACCTCTACTTTAGCTTGATCCACCTTTATTCCTTTGTTCAAAGTTTTGTGCCCAAGGACAATTCCTTCAGTCACCATAAAGTGATATTTCTCCCAGTTTAAAACTAGGTTGGTCTCTTGGCATCTCTTTAGAACAAGTGCTAGATGGTCAAGACAGGAGCTGAATGAGTCTCCAAATACTGAAAAGTCATCCATGAAAACTTCCAGAAATTTTTCTACCATATCAGAGAAAATTGAGAGCATGCACCTCTGAAAGGTTGCAGGTGTATTGCACAGGCCAAATGGCATCCTTCTGTATGCAAATACTCCAGATGGACATGTGAATGCCGTTTTCTCTTGATCCTAGGGATCTACTGCAATTTAATTATAACCTGAATATCCATCTAGGAAGCAGTAATATTCATGACCTGCTAGTCTTTCTAGCATCTGGTCTATGAATGGTAAAGGAAAATGATCCTTTCTGGTGGCTGTATTGAGCCTTCAATAGTCAATACACATACGCCACCCTGTAACTGT
>NC_029772.3:34942201-34945696 GCF_000817695.3 Arachis duranensis | reverse complement strand
CTCCTTCTGCACCACTTCCTTCATGGCTGGATTCAGCCGCCTTTATGGTTGAACCACTGGCTTAGCGTCACCCTCCAATAGGATCTTGTGCATGCATCTGGCTTGGCTAATGCCCTTAAGATCGCTGATGGACCACCCAAGAGCTGTCTTGTGTGTCCTTAGCACTTGAATTAGTGCTTCCTCTTCCTGTGGCTCTAAGGTAGAGCTTATAATCACAGGAAAGGTGTCACCTTCTCCCAGAAATGCATATTTCAGGGATGGTGGTAATGGTTTGAGCTCGGGTTTAGGAGGTTTCTCCTCCTCCTGAGGGATTTTCAGAGGTTCTACTATTCTCTCTGATTCCTCCAAATCAGGCTGAACATCTTTAAAGATGTCCTCTAGCTCTGATTCGGGACTCTCAGTCATATTGACCTCTTCCACCAGGGAGTCAATCAGTAGGGAAGGCGAAAGGCCCAACCTTGACAATCATGTCTTCAATCACGCCTGATGGGTATTTAATGGAGCCATCAACAAGTTGAAGACATATCCTGGTTGGTTTGATTTCTTCAGTCAAACCAAGCTTTCTGATAGTAGATGCAGGTATTAGGTTGATACTTGCCCCAAGATCACATAAAGCTTGCTTGGTATAAGCACCCTCTAATGTGCATGGTATCATAAAGCTCCCGGGATCTTTAAGCTTCTCAGGTAAGCTTTTCAGAATGACTGCACTGCACTCTTCAGTGAGGTAAAATTTTTCAGTCTCCCTCCAATCCTTCTTATGACTTAAGATCTCTTTCATGAACTTAGCATAAGAGGGTATTTGCTCAAGTGCTTCTGCAAACATAATCTTTATTTCAAGAGTCCTGAGATAGTCTGCAAAGCGAGCAAATTGCTTATCCTGTTTCGCTTGGCGGAGTTTTTGAGGATAAGGCATTTTGGCTTTATATTCCTCAACCTTAGTTGCTGCAGGTTTATTACCTACAGAAGTGGGTTGGGAAGCCTTTTTAGAAGGGTTGTTATCAGTACTTGTATGTGACTGATCCCCCATTGACGTTTGAATGCCAGGGGTGGAAGCTGGAGTGGCGTTAGATGCCAACTCCTTATTTGTTACTGGCGTATGAACGCCAGAACTATGCTTCCCTTAGGCGTTCAACGCCGGATTCATGCTTGTTTCTGGCGTTGAACGCCAGAAATGAGCATGGTCTGGGCGTTAAACGCCAGCCTTATTCCTCTCTGGGCTCTGATTGTCCTCCGAGGGATTTTGAGTAGCCATTTGTTCATTTCTTGGCTTCCTGCTGCTTTGAAGTGAGGTATTTAATATTTTCCCACTTCTTAATTGAACTGCTTGGCATTCTTCTGCTATTTGTTTTGACAGTTGCCTTTCTGTTTGCTTTAACTGTACTTCCATATTCCTGTTAGCCATTCTTGTTTCCTGTAGTATTTCCTTGAATTCGGATAGCTGCTGGGTTAAAAAGTCTAATTGCTGATTGAATTCATTAGCCTGATCCACAGGACTGAGTTCAGCAGTTACTGTTTTAGCTTCTTCTTTCATGGAGGATTCACTGCTTAGGTACATATGCTGATTTCTGGCAATTGTATCAATAAGCTCTTGAGCTTCTTCAATTGTTTTTCTCATATGTATAGATCCACCAGCTGAATGGTCTAGAGAGATCTGAGCTCTTTCTATAAGTCCATAGTAGAAGATGTCTAATTGCACCCATTCTGAAAACATTTCAGAGGGGCATTTCCTCAGCATCTCCCTATATCTCTCCCAAGCATCATAGAGAGATTCATTATCTCCTTGTTTGAAGCCTTGGATGCTCAGCCTTAGCTGTGTCATCCGTTTTGGAGGAAAATAGTGATTCAGGAATTTTTCTGACAGCTGTTTTCATGTCTTTATGCTGTTCTTAGGTTGGTTATTTAACCACCTCTTAGCTTGATCTTTTACAGCAAATGGGAACAGTAATAATTTGTAGACGTCCTGGTCTACTTCCTTATCATGTACTGTGTCAGTAATTTGTAAAAATTGTGCCAGAAACTCTGTAGGTTCTTCATGTGGAAGACCGAAATACTGGCAGTTTTGCTGCACCATGATAATGAGCTGAGGATTCAACTAAAAGCTACTAACTCCAATGGAGGGTATACAGATACTACTCCCATATGAAGCAGTAGTGGGGTTAGCATATGACCCCAGAGTCCTCCTAGACTGTTCATTTCCACTTAATTCCATGATGGAATAAAGGAGATGGTATGTATGTTGATATTATTTATTTTATATAAAAATAAAAATGGAATAAATAAAAAAAGCGGAATAAAATAAAAATTTGAAAATATTTTGTGAAGATTTTCAAAAAATTTTGAAATTGAAATTTGAAATTTTTATATAAAAATTTCGAAATTATTGTTTAAAATTAGTTAGAAAAGATATTTTTTTTGAATTTTGAATTTTATGATGAAAGAGAAAAACACACAAAAGACACAAGACTTAGAATTTTTAGATCTAATGCTCCTTATTTTCGAAAATTTTGGAGGGAAAACACCAAGGAACACCAAACTAAAAAATTTTAAGATCAAAACACAAGAAAGACTCAAGAACACCTTGAAGATTCACAAGAACACCAAGAACGAAAGGAAGAACACCAAACTTAAAATTTTTAGAAAACCAAGACAAATTTTCGAAAATTAAAGAAAAATTAACAAGAAAACACCAAACTTAGAGTTTGGCACAAGATTCAATCAAAGAAAAATTATTTTTGAAAAAAATTTTTAAAAGAAGATGCCCAATTGCCAAGAACATAAGCCAACAGTATAACCAACTGAGCTAAAAATGTAATGTATTTTAAAGATGTATTATTTTTGTGGATAAAAGTATAATTTTTGAAAGTTAATGTTTTGAGAAAGACACTAGAAAAACAAGAAAAGACACAAAACAAGAAAAACTCAAGAAAAATCAAAGATCAATCAAGAAAAATGAACAAGAACAACTTGAAGATCAAGGAAGAACCAGGAACACTAACACGAAAATTTTAAAGAAAATATAAAATATGCAATTAACACCAAACTTAGAACAAGACACTAAACTCACGAAAAATTAATAATTAATTAAGAAAAATAATATTTTTGAAAAGAAATTTTTGAAAGAAACTATCCTATCAGGATTTAATGACTCTATAACAATAAAAATAAATTATTCCTAATCTAAGAAATAAAAAAAACCTTTAGTTGTTCAAACTCAAACAATCCCTGGCAACGGCACCAAAAACTTGGTGCACGAATTTGTAATTCGTACAACTAGCTAGCAAGTGCACTGGGTCGTCTAAGTAATACCTTACGTGAGTAAGGGTCGAATCCCACGGAGATTGTTGGGTTGAAGCAAGCTATGTTTATCTTATTATTCTTAGTCAGGATGCCAACAACAGTGTTTTTCAAGTTCAGTGAAGAAAGGGAAAAGGGCATAAAATAAATACTTGTTATGCAGTAATGGAGAATATGTTGGAGTTTTGGAGATGCTTTGTC
>NC_029772.3:34925362-34926591 GCF_000817695.3 Arachis duranensis | reverse complement strand
AAAAAAATTAAAAACAGAGGTCAAAAACAGAAGAAAAAAATTTTCACCCTGGAGGCAGCGCAGACTGGCGTTCAACGCCAGTAAGATGCATCTGGCTGGCATTCAACGCCAGAACAGAGCACCATTCTGGCGCTGAATGCCAGAAACAAGCAACAACCTGGCGTTTAACGCCAGGATGTGCACACAGAGGACGAACTGGCGCTGAACGCCAGAAACAAGCATGAAACTGGCGTTCAACGCCAGAAACATGCATTACATGGGCGTTTAACGCCCAGAACATGCACCAATGGGCATTTGAACGCCAGAATGATGCATGGAGGCATCTTACATGCCTATATGGTGAAGGAATGGTATTTCTTTTCACCTCAGGATCCGTGGACCCCACAGGATCCTCACCTCAGGATCTGTGGACCCCACAGGATCCCCACCTCAGGATCTGTGGACCCCACAGGATCCCCACCTACCTTTTCTTTTAATCCTAATCACACTCTCCTAATCTAAATCTCATTTTCACTCTTCCCCATGTTACTCTTCCCAAAAACCTTCACCAATCACCTCGATTCCTCTTCCCCATAAACCCCACCTACCTCCATAAAATTCAAATTCATTTTCCCACCCATTCCCACCCAAATTGGCCGAACTCCCACCTTCCCTCTCCCTATAAATACCCTTCTTTTCTTCTTCATTTTCCCACAACACAAACCCCTTCTTCTCTCATATAGCCGAACTCACTCCTCTCCCTCTCTTCCAAATTCTCTTCTTCTTCTTCTACTTTTCTTTTCTTTCTTGCTCGAGGGCGAGCAAAATTTTAAGTTTGGTGTGGAAAAAGCCTAAGATTTTTGTTTTTTTTTTCATTCACCATCAATGGCACCTAAGACCGGAGTATCCTCAAGAAAAGGAAAAGGGAAGGCAAAAGCTTCCACCTCCGAGTCATGGGAGAAGGAAAGATTCATCTCCAAGAGCCATCAAGACCACTTCTATGATGTTGTGGCAAAGAAGAAGGTGATCCCCGAGGTCCCTTTCAAGCTCAAAAAGAATGAGTATCCGGAAATCCGACATGAAATCCAAAGAAGAGGTTGGGAAGTCATAACCAACCCCATGCAACAAGTCGGAATATTGATGGTTCAAGAGTTCTATGCCAATGCATGGATCACTAGGAACCATGATCAAAGTATGAACCCGAATCCAAAGAACTATATCACAATGGTTCGGGGGAAATACTTAGATTT
>NC_029772.3:34862516-34922728 GCF_000817695.3 Arachis duranensis | reverse complement strand
CTCTTATTCTTATTCCAAGATATTCATTCGTACCCAAGAACATGATGAATGTGATGAGTCAAATTACCCTCATCATTATTCTCACTTATGAATGTATGTGATTGACAACCACTTCCGTTCTACATGCAACCGAGCTTGAATGTGTATCTCTTAGATTCTCCAACAGAATCTTCGTGGTATAAGCTAGATGGATGGCGGCATTTATGAGGATCCGGAAAGTCTCACCTTGTCTGTGGTATTCCGAGTAGGATTCCGGTAATGAATGACTGTGACGTGCTTCAAACTTGCAACCTGCTGGGCGTTAGTGACAGACGCAAAAGAATCAAGGGATTCTATTCCAGTAGGCGCAGGAACCAACCAGTGATTAGCCGTGCTGTGACAGAGTGCGTGAGCGTAGTTTTCACTGCGAGGATGGGATGTAGCCATCAGCCATGGGTGATGCCTCCAGACGATTAGCCGTTCGAGTGACAGCCGCATAGGATCATTTTCCCGAGAGGATTGAAAGTAGCCACAGCTGATGGTGAACCCCTATACAAAGCTTGCCATGGAAAGGAGTAAGAAGGATTGAGTAGAAGCAGTAGGAGAACAGGCGTCCTTGAGCCATGCAGCATCTCCATTCGCTTATCTGAAATTCCCACCAATGAATCTGCATAAGTCTTCTATCCTTTTTATTATTTCTTATTTTTATTTTCGAAACCCATAAACCAATTTAATCTGCCTAACTGAGATTTACAAGGTGACCATAGCTTGCTTCATACCAACAATCTCTGTGGGATCGACCCTTACTCACGTAAGGTTTATTACTTGGACGACCCAGTACACTTGCTGGTTAGTTGAACGGAGTTGTGAATTCAACCAGTGCCATAATAATGATTTCATACAAAGACAAACAACTTAAAGAGAATTGATCACAATTTCGTCCACCAGTAAGCCACGACTTCATCTCAGTTCTTCATCCCTAAATTTCAAGTTTTATGGAGAAAAGTGTTGAAATTTTGGGTTCTTTGATGTTATAGGACCCAACTCTCTTGAGAGAGAAGGTTAATCTTGTCTCCTTGAATCTTGGGTGTGGTAAGATTCTCAACCCTAGTGTAATTTGTTGTTCTATGATGTTTGGGTATTGAGATGTTGTGTTTGGATATGATAATTGTGGCTTAGCTAGTGTGTATGTGAATATTGAAGCTTGATTCAGATTTTGGAAAGCTTGGAAGAGGGCTTTGGTGTGCAAAAATTTGTTTTTGGTGGTGTTGAGACCATGAGAGCTTGTGGAAAAGTGATTTGGAAGTGCTCCGGTTGAGCGGGGAAAATCGGCTAAGGTATGATCTTGGTTTTCTGTATCTAAAATGTAATATGGTGTGAAAACTTAGGCTAGAGGCCCTAAGATAGGCATTGAATTGTTGATGTTGTTGAATGGTTGAGATATATAATGTGGTCGTATATGTGATTATGATTATTGATGCCTTGATAGTATGATGCATGAGAAATATGCATGTTGTGATATATAATTGATGATTGATTGAGGTTGAATTGTGGGTGAAATCATGTTAAAAGTGAGTATGATATTGGTTATGTATAATGATAGTTGATTGGAAATGGTGTTGTTGGAAATTGGGATGAGGAAGGATGTATGACATGTTAATGTGTTTGCAATTTAGCCATTTGATTGTGAAGGGTTAAAATGGTTGGATGGTGGTTTTGTTAATTTTGGTAAAAATGTTAATGCATGAGTTGAGGAAGCTTGAGGTTGATTTTTTGTATGTTTTGGTTTGATTTCAAAAAGGATTGAAATTGGTACGTTTTGGTTGATTTTGAAAAAGGGTGAAATTGGTTTGTTTTGAAAATGGCACTTGTGGTTTTGTATGAAAATATGGTTTTTGGGCATACTTTGATGGAGCATAACTTGGACTCTGGATCCTTGTTTTGTGTCAAACTTGTTTAAAATTGAAATTGGATCCGGGATGTTCATGTCGTTTGAAGAACGGGTAAAAAATCATTTGAAATGAAAAATTTATGTCTGTCGGAAGATTGGGGTTTGAATCTGTGAATTCTGCAGCTTTTAACTTAGAAAAAATTTTGGCAAAAAATGATTTGAAATGTTCACTGCGTATGCGTCGTTTTCACTATCCACGCATGCGTGTGGTCGATGCGTATGTGTCGATGCATTGCACCAATTGCCCAACATACTACCCGAGAGTTGTGCAAGAATCGTGCCAGTTTTGTACGTGGCGGCACAAACCACACCCACGCGTATGCGTGGCTGACGCGTAGGCGTCACTTGGCTGTTTTTCCATCCACGCGTGCGCGTGGGTGACGCATACGCGTCGATGGACTTTTTGGCGATCCACGCGTGCGCGTGGGTGGCGCGTACGCATGACCCTGTTTTCATCCCAAAGTTGATTTTTGAGTTTTAAAAGTCAAATTTCAACTTCTAAGCCTCCGGTCTCACCCCTTATGTCTTAAATCATTATGATATGTCTATCAATGAGAAAGGAGCTAGAGGATGTGGTAACTTGTGAATGAAGAAAGGGGAAAAGTGATGATCAATGATGATCAAAGATGTTTATATGAGATACGGTGGATGGCGGTGGAAGTGCTGTAAGTGCCATGAGCCGAAGGGCTGTATTTGTTAATAAATTGGCTGGTTCTAGATTGAACGATGAGCCGGATGGCTGAGTTGTTGCCAAGTTATGACGGAGCCATTATTGATTTATGGCTGAGTATGATTGCATATATGCGTATTGAATGAAATGTGAATGATGCACTTCCACTATCTGAGATACGAGTTTTCGTGGGAGAAAGCAGTGGCTAGCAACCACGTGCTCCATGTGGAGACTCGATACTCTGCTGACCGTATGTCGTAAGTGTGGCCAGACACTGTGAAAGTTCCGGATGAGTTTGCTCCGTGAATATACACCAGTGAGGGTGTTGGATATGCTTTATGAATTATGAATTATATTGAGTATAACTCGAGTTGGGGATGCACGACAGAGGGACAATCCAATGGTTAGCTACCAGGACTTGTCGGGTTGGCTATATAATCGACAGATGATATCATCAGCCATTAGGGACAGGCATTCATCATATGCATATTATGTGAATTATTTGGAATTGCCTAATTGACTGCATATTACTTGCTAATTGTCTAAATGTCGTATCTATTTCCTATTTGTATATCTCTTGTCTGATATCGCTGTGTTTGCCATATTATACTCCTGCTGGTGGTTGAGAGGTCTGAAGGATTTGGAAAGGCAAGTAATAGAGAGACTGAAGAATCTTTAGTCAGTTGCCATTTATGGTTTAGCCTGTTTATAAGCTTTGAATTTATCTTGTGGAAGTTCTAGGAATGCCTTTGGCTTTCGCAGGACATTACATGTTAGATATGTGGGCGCTGTTACCATACTGAGAACCTCCGATTCTCACCCATGCGGATTTTGTGGTTTTCAGATGCAGTTCGTGAGGCTCCTCGCTGATACATGCTGGAGACTTCTGGATTAGCGAAGATCCTTGGTTCTCAGGACTCTATTTTGGTTTTATGTTTTGCTCTTAGATACTTTTATCTCCACTAAATAATACAAATTGTGATGACTCCTCTTAGAGGCGATTTTGGAGAATAGGTCTTCTGTATTTTTTGTCCCTTTGGGTTTTCTTGGGGTTTCTTATTTTATTTACATATATATATTTCTATGCTCAGACTGATTATCTTCGCAACCAAATTTTGAGTTTTGATACACTCATTGTATATATATAATCTCGCGTTAGCTTTTCCTTTAATCGTTATGTTACGTTATCGATCGGAGTGTTGCGCTTTTTAATTTACGATTTGTTTTAACCCTTTTTCTTGAAAGGCTAATGAGAGATTTTATGCCGGTGTAGAATTTCATCAATAAATCTAATCGTGAGTATAGTCTAAACCGACACACAATTCCACATCAAATAAAGAGATTGTGTTACCACAATCCAAAAATCAATAACCGAGAATATTAGTCCCGAGTTGTTCTCTCTAGGAGTGCTCCAAGATGCACATCATTGGCTAGAAGTTGTATTGGTGTTTGGAGTTTAATGCGAGAAGGGAACAAGCTAATAGTGTGAATGACAATCAAACAATATAAAAACCTTGGCTAGGAGTGAGAATTAGACCTCTATCATCATCATCTCCATCAATTGTGACCATAATTAGTTATTGCTTCACTTAGTTAACCTTACTTATGAAGGAAAGTCAAGTGAAAATAATCAATTTGAGTTCACAAGTCCTAGTTTAACCCTTGGGAAGTCTAGCTTTAGTAACATGCAGATCAATTAGCCATTTTCAATTGATAATCAACAAAGGACATTGATGATTCAAGTGTCTCCAATATCTCAACCCCCAAGCCAAGAATGAAAATTCTACTCCATAGCTAAAGTTGGTATTTTCTCAAACACTTGGAGAGCAAGGATGAAAGGCATTATAAAATTGAGAAGAAACTTCAAACCAAAGATATCTACTACAAGAGATTAACAACAATCAAACAATTGGAAACAATGAACATAAAATTCCTCAATGTATTAGTGAAAATTATAGCAACAAAAATCCAAATCTAAGATCCACAAGTAACTTGAGTAACAAGAACTAAATTGAGAGTAGGAGAATTAGATCTACAACTTGAAGCAACGTAGAATTGAATTGATAATAGATCTCACCAATGGATCCAAGAGAATTCCAAGTTGAGAAGCAAAACCCTAGAGAGAAGTTAGAGTTTCTCTCTCTATAAAATGTAACTTCCAAAAACTAACTAAAAAATATCTAAATGTGTGAATGAATGAGAATCCCTTCATCCCTTGGTCCTCTTAAATGTTTTGGCGCCAAAGTTGGTTCGGATTGGACCCCACAACCTCTGTGAAATCGCCAAGCACGTTTTCACTTAAAAATCACGTGCGAGCACCAACGCATACGCGTACAGCACGTGTGCGCGTCCCTGGAGTTTTACGATCCACGCACATGTGTAAGGCACGCGTGCGTGTCCATGAGGTTCTGGCTCAGCCATGCGAATGCGCCGGCTTCTAGATTTGGCTTCTTCGTGCCAATCCCAATAGTGCGCTTCCACGCGTACGCGTACGGCATGCGCGTGCATTGCTGCTTAAGCTCCAAAGCTCTAATTTCCATGCTCCTTCCATTTATGCATGCTTCCTTCCTCTCTTCTAGGCCATCCTTGCCCTATAAACTCTAAAATCACTCAACAAACAGATCACGGCATCGAATGGTAATAGAAGAGAATTCAAAAATAACATAATTGGTGTAGAAGAAGCATGTTTTCATTTGTGAACCAAAATCGGGAAGGAAACACAAAACCATGCATTTTATATGAATAAGTGTGAAAGAACATCGATAAAAACCCTCAAAATCCATACAAGATAAACCCTAAAAATGGGGTTTATCAAAGGCTCCTTGTTATAATCATTATTCATACTACTATACGTACTAAGTTTTATTTTTAGAGGTCGTAATACCTTGCCATCTCTGAATTATGACTTAAGAATAAGGCTCTGTATAGTAGGGTGTTACAGGGACCCTGCCCAAGTAGATAGAATTTGACTTTGAAATATTGAAATTAATATAATCCACTTATACTAATTATATTCCTAGGACTTGGGATGATCCCCTCTGTTTGCTTGTGTTCTTCTGTTACTTGAGGATATAGCCATTTTTTGCATTTGATTTTTGTTAATTAATTCAAAATAGCCAACATAACCCTTCAGAGAAATTGTCACTGGAGTTAATGTTGCATTCGGTCCTACTGCATTTTGGCCTTCTTGAAAGAGATAACCTCCATGTTTAATTTCCTGAACAATTATAGGCTTCTGTCTTTTCCTCATTTTTTATTCACTGTATCTTTGATTGTAGCCTCTGCTTCTCAAATGTCAATTCCTATTGTTTATTTATTATTTTTTTTATTTATATTGTCAAAATCTTGGATTTTGCTGATTCTATTTTGAACTAAGATGCACAGGCATTAGTATATTGAATCCAATTTTATTGTCTAATACAGGAAGTTAGGAAAAAATATGTTTTTAAATGTTAAGTTTATTATTACAACCTCCCTTTTTCATTAGTCACAAAAAAAACATCCCTTTTCATTCCTGAAACTTTTAATTGCTTTGATCTTTTCTTGTTGTTATAGTTATCTTTTACTTAAGTTCACAACTATAACAGGTTTTGGGATCACGTTTCTGTGTCTGAAATGGAAAAATCCTTGGTTTTTTCAGCTGCTGCCTCTGTTTTTTTTATTTTTTTAACCTGTCTTCTTGCTTTCTTTTTCTCTAATGTATGTGTTTTTTGAAGCCTCACTGGTGCACGGAATTGTGACCACACAACTCCGATACAACTAACCAGCAAGTGCACTGGGTCGTCCAAGTAATACTTTACGTGAGTAAGGGTCGATCCCACGGAGATTGCCGGCTTGAAGCAAGCTATGGTTATCTTGTAACTCTTAGTCACGAGATTAATGATAAAAATGATTTTTTTTATGAAGAATAAATAACATGAAATAAAAAGTACTTGTGATTCAATAATGAGGAACAGGTTGAGGTTTTAGAGATGCTCTGTCTTCTGAATCTCTGCTTTCCTACTGTTGTCTTTTTCACGCACGCAAGGCTCCTTCCATGGCAAGCTGTATGTTGGTGGATCACCGTTGTCAATGGCTACCATCCGTCCTCTCAGTGAAAGTGGTATGACTACAAGTTATGTAGGGCTAACCATCTGTCGGTTCTCACTCGTGCTGGAATAGGATCCATTGATCCTTTTGCACACTGTCACTGCGCCCAACATTTCTGAATTTGAAGCTCGTCACAGTCACCCCTTCCTAGATCCTACTCGAAATACCACAGACAAGGTTTAGACTTTCTGAATCCCAAGAGTGCTGCCAATTGATTCTAGCTTATACCACGAAGAATCTGGTTTCACGGATTTGAATACTCTGTTGTCAGGAGAGGCAATCAAGCTCGTGAACCAGGAACCCAAGAGATACACACTCAATCTAAGGTAGAACGGAGGTGGTTGTCAGGCACGCGTTCATAAGTTGAGAATGGTGATGAGTGTCACGGATCATCACATTCATCATGTTGAAGTGCGAATGAATATCTTAGAATAGAAACAAGCGTGATTGAATGAAAAACAGAAATAATTGCATTAATCCATCGAGACACAGCAGAGCTCCTCACCCCCAACCATGGGTTTAGAGACTCATGCTGTAGAAGATACAAATTCATATGTAAAATGTCATGAGGTACAAAATGAATCTCTAAAAGTAGTTTTTATACTAAACTAGTAACCTAGGTTTACAGAAAATGGGTAAACTAAGATAGATAGTGCAAAAATTCACTTTCGGGGCCCACTTGGTGTGTGTTTGGACTGAGCATTGAAGCTTTCACGTGCATAGGCTATTTCTGGCGTTAAACACCAGCTTTGATGCCAGTTTGGGTGTTTAACTTCATCTTTTATGCCAGTTCTAGTGTTTAACGCCAGAAAAGGGTAGAAAGTTGGCGTTAAAACGCCAATTTGCGCTATCAATTCTCGAGAAAAGTATGGACTATTATACATTTCTGGAAAGCCCAAGATGTCTACTTTCCAACGCAATTGAGAGTGTACCAATTGGGCTTCTATAGCTTCAGAAAATCTATTTCGCGTGCAGGAGGGTCAGAATCCAACAGTATCTGCAGTCCTTTTTCAGCCTCTGAATCAGATTTTTGATCAGGCCCCTCAATTTCAGCCAGAAAATACCTAAAATCACAGAAAAACACAAAAACTTATATTAAAGTCCAAAAATGTGATTTTTGCATAAAAACTAATAAAAATATACTAAAAAGTAACTAAAACATACTAAAAACTACATGAAAATACCACCAAAAAGCGTATAAAATATCCGCTCATCACTCATAAACTTTAATTTCAAGTTTCAGTCTTTTTTTTCTTTGGGGAGTGGAGAGAGAGGAGAGGAGATGAGAGGTTGTTTAGACTAGAATTGAATACCCCTTCTTATTTCTTTCTTTTTCATTTAAAAAAATATTTTTGTAGTTAGTATTAAATATGCTGCCTTTTAAATTATTTTCTTTTTGGTGAATTATATGGTAAAGATGTACGTTTACAGATCTTTTCTTTTATGTGATGAAAGAGAGATTGAAAATACTAGGACCCACATTTTGCACATTAATAAAATAATAAAATTAATTATAAAAGGAATTTAATTCTCTCTCTATACAACCTCAATCTGTATAGTAGAGTGTCCCTTTCATTTTAGCTTCTTTTATACAGTACGGATTATTGGGACTTCTTAGTTCTACAGTTTTTGAAAAAGCTCACTGCTTTGCACTTACTGAGTTATCTTATAAATGAAGTGAATGCATTTACTGAGTTATCTTACAACTTCTTATATTAAATAAATTGCATTAATGAAGTACTGTTTCTATCAAGTAGCTGTGCAAGGAAAAATGGTCAATAGAGTACATTTATGGGTCCATGTAGTATTTAATGTGAACTAAGTGTCAGTGTGTTCTGAAGGGTCAAGTAAATAGTGATCACTTTTTTTTGTATTGTTAGGACATAGGAGAGGTGAGAAATTCTTACATGTTGAGCGTATTTATGTCCTTTTTGATAATTATCTTAAGACGAAAATTCAAAGACTACAAGATATATATAAATTTATTTGGAGATAAAATTAGATATAAAATAGACAAGATATCTCTTCAAAAATTCACTGAACATAATTTTATACATGTTTCAATAGTATTTAGAAGTACTATTTTTTTTCTTTTTGTATTAAAAAATAGTAGATATTTGTGTAACACTAAGTAATTATTCTACAGAGTTTATATAAGTAAGAGAAATGTAGTTATCTTGTTTGTGAATAATAATGCATTCTTCTCTTATTGGGTGGTAGTTGAAAACGTGGTCTAAGTTATCTGGTGCTATTTGTTCGGTTATTTTTTAACTATATTGTAAAATGTGCTACTTTTTTTTCTTGCTTCTATTTCAGCTTTTAGATTCAAGTGCAATATTTAAATGAGTTTGGCAATAGATATATTTTTCTATTAATTATTTTGGATACTGATGTGTGAATAGTTTTACATACATAGTGACATACCCTTTTTTTTCTTTTATGTAGTATGGCACAAAAAGGAGGACAATTTATTGCATTACTTCACAACCTATGTAATATAAATTAACCTTTTAATAGGATCAATTTTTAGAAAGAACATGCCAACTATTTTATATCTTTTTTAGAGTTATATCTTTTACTACTTAGGTCCTCATGCTTTTTTGTATAGTTGGAGAAGGAATGGAATTATACGCACTTGTTCTATATCAAGATCAATAAGCTAATTAGTCAAAGTCTTATCATATATTACCTTTTATTATGTTTATAGTTATATCATTGTTTAATTTGCATTTAGTTTATTAGCACGCACCAAGTGCAATTGTACATTCTCCAGGTTATTACTATATTTGGTTTGAAAAAATTGAAATAATATACACCAAGAGTAAGTTCTTTTAACATATGCGTGCATACCTGAAGTTAATTCTTTTTTATTCTGGTACTGGTTATTGATGGCTCTTTTACAACTAAGATTCTTAGAACTAAATTGACTACTTTATTGTTCATGTCCATGTATTTGCATAATCTACTTTAACAAACTTGATGGATATTACTTAGCAATTAGAGAAAAACAACAACCTGAAAATATGTTGCAAGCAGAAGCACGTTCCAAGTAAGAATAAAAATGTCTGTTTAGGTCTTTAAGATACAAAGAAGCTAGTCAACTAAATGGGAAACATAAAAGTAAATGCAATTCGATGGATTGTATTAAAATCTTTTAGTTCTTTACTAATAATCTTTTAGTTTTGCCTTCAATATATTTGGCATGCTTTGGGTCTTTTGGGGTTAAATTCCTACCTACACTGTTTATATTTTGTTTCCTGATTTTAGATTTTTGTGAATAAAATAATGAACACTAGTTTTTTTAATCATTAAATCTTAAAAAAAAAAGGAAAGAAAAAAAACAACCAAAACATAAATTAAAAATATAAAAATTTCAAAATAAAACAAGACTTTATTTATCTTACCAATTAGATACTTGCTTTGTATCTTCATTTCCTTTTATACAAGTATAGACACCTTTAAAACATGATGTAAATTGATGGATTAATTTCTCTACACTTATGGGAATCATTATATATTTTTATTAGTATTTTAAATTCAAAGGAAAGGATATAATCATGTAGATAAGTGAAGGTGTCACTTGTTTACTCAAATTATTACTCTAATCTAATGCAGAGATGGGTAAGATTGAAAAAAAAACTTGCATGGATGTGGATTATGCAATTTATTTGCATATGGCTATGTATACTAAAAGTATAAATATGTAATGATTTTGTTTAATAAAACTCCATTATGTATATATGTATAAATGATTTGGATCTGGATATGGACGAGCCTGATTGGAAATATAAGATTATAAATGTAACACCCTAATATTCAAATCCTTATGCTCGAGTCTATATCAATACATCATACCCTCACCTGGAGCAAGTGAAATGACTTCACTGCGTCTGCCCAAGGAGCTCAAATTATCTCATTCAATAGTCATTGTCATTATTCAATTACACCATCAACTCATCTCATCAAGCACAGCCCTTACCATCCACCGGCACCAGCATGAGGGACCTCTCAGTTGTACAAATACAAGCAATATAGACAAGTAATACACAATTAAAGTACAAGTAGAACAAGTAGCACATAATCAGGTAACATAGCATATATGGAATAGCAATCCAAAACAAATAGGCAAACCCAAAGAATTCAAACATATGCAAATGATGTATGCTTGTCCTATGGCTGATGATATCATCTGTCGGTTATATAACCAACCTAACACATCCTGGTAACTAACCATGGACAGAAACACCCATCGCGGAGTAAGTAGGTTTGAGCTACAACTCCCTTGCTACTTCCCGCTCAACCCAGAGCCAGTGAAATAACCACGACTGCGGCTACTACCCAGGCGGGTCTTTAAAAGCTCAACCTGGAGCGAGTGGATTCACCACTGTTGCCACTATTACCCAGGCATCACAATCTTTGACCTAGAGCAAGTGGGACAAATCACAACCCTTGCTACTACCCAGGATCTCAAAACATACATTCATTTAGTTTAAAATCAATCATCATTATTATCAAATCTCAAACATTAACCTAGAGCAAGTGGGACGAACCACCACCCTTATTACTACCCAGGTATCACAAATACACATTTATTCATAATCATCCTTCATTATTATCCATTCTCAGACAATGACCCGGAGAAAGCGGGACGAACCACGACCCTTGCTACTACCCAGGTATCACAGATACACATTTATTCAAAACCCCATAATTAAACTCATTTATCATAATCCTCCTTCCCCATCTCACACTCGGAGCAAGTGGACAACGCCACTGCCTACTACCCGGGGTCACACATCACATCTAACACTTTCCATCATTATTCATTTACCACATTCATTAATCATATATGCATCTCCGGCATACTCGCCACATGTTCAAGCTTCCTCAATCAATCATAATCCTTTGATCATTAATCATATACATGTACATACTTAGCCATATTTCAATGCTTGTTACAACCATCTGGCTCATAAAATATATAGCACTCTCACCATCATCCTCAGCAACTCATACAATCATCATTACTCATCATTCATCATTGATTCTTACTTTACTTCATCCACAAGTTACCACATGTCCTAGCTTCTTTTCATTACTAGGCATGCTATAAAGATTTAGAACCAAGAGGATGAAAATGGAGGCTTAAAAGTCTGAAATTCGGCTTTAAAAGCTCAAAAACTAACTTTAGCTGAAAAAAGGGTCACGCGTGCGCATCGCCCATGCGCACGCGTGGAAGCCAGAAAACCAACGTGACACGTGCGCGTTTCTTTTCTAAGTGAACCAGAAAGTTTTTTTGATAGTTATAATAAGAATTCTAGCTATCTAAATAATGTCTCTAAGAAACATGAGAATCATTACATGTATAATACTAAATCGAGTCGGAAAAATGGCATTTATAATTGCATTGAAAGTTATCTTCGTTCTCAAATCTGTATTGTTAGTCACACTACAGATCCCATACAACCCCCATAAACTGAAAATCCATGATCCCAGTTGCTACAAGAATCCCGTTTAGTTGACCTGTGCCTGTTTAGTCAGAAAAGCAGAGCGACACGTACGGGTCAGCCACGCGTACACGTGGGTGCATCTTGTGCTCCTTACACAAAACCAGCACAGTATCCACACAACTCTCGGGATTTTCTATGGGGCATTTACACCAGTGCAGCGACGCATACGCGTCGGCCAGGTGCACGCGTGGGTGAGTAAAAATCGAGACTGACGCGTGCGCGTCGGCCACGTGTGCGCTTTGAAGCACAATTTTCCAAAATTTTTTACTAAGTTAAAAAGCTGCAGAATTACACTTTTAAACGCCAAACTTCCAACACACATAACTTCTTCTACAAAATTCCTTTTTTGACCATTTTTGAACCGTTGGAAAGATCTTTGAATAAACTTTTATAAACCCTAAACCCTAAACCGCCCATTTATTTTTATTTTATCCTCGTTGGTTATTTACATTTATATATTTTTCTTTTATGTGGTAATTTATCACTATATCTCAATTTAACCATGCTAGGCATATACTAAAATAAGCCACTAATTTTGTTATATCTTTTTCTTTGCTTTATGCTTTTTAATTTTGTTCTGAACTGAATTAATTTGAATTGAAATAGGTTATTAGAACAAGAGTAGCTTTAATTTTAATCAGAAACACCTTGGATGTTGTTGTCTTATTTTTTTGAACCTTTCATCTTGTTATAGTTGCTGATGTTGTGTTGTTGCTGGTGTTGTGTTTTTTTTTAATTTATCTTCTTGCAATATCCCTGTTTGTTGGTGTTCTTCTGTTACACACAATGCCCCCTTTCACTTTCACTTTCATATGGAAGAGGATGCTTACTGCTTTAGCTTTGGTGTATAATCTCCTAAAAGTATTTACTTAATGTGAATTATTTCTTTTTTATTTAATTGTGCTGCTTACTTTCTAAGCTAATTTTCACTTTGTTCATTTCCTTCGAAAGAAGTGAAATAGAAGTCATGAAGTAGAGAAGGCCTTAACAAATTGTATGATATTAATTATGTATATCTATTGAATGATTATGAAGCAAATAAAAATGGGTAGTAGCCAGCCAGAAATAAAAAGAAGCTGAATGCTTTTCCTTGTGCATGCCCTCATGATTCTTGAACATTAGATTAAAATGCATCCAAATCAGCGTTGTCTTCCTTTATACGCCTCATTTGAACCAATTTCTAATATTTATTATCTATATTGTTTCTATAAACATAACGTGCGTGACATAGTTCTGGTCAGGTGCAACTATTACTACCACATGTTTTCATTGTTACATACATTTCCTTCATTTTATCTTTGGTGAGAATGCCATTTCTACTTTGTACAAACCATGACAAATAAAATTCCAAAGTGATGAAATCATTGATGCTCATGTAAACAAAAAATCTAAATATATGTTGTTCTGCTTAGGTCTTTAAGATACAAACAAGCTAGTCAACCAAATGGGAAACATAAAAGTAAATACAATTCGATGGATTGTATTAAAATCTTTTAGTTATTTAAAGGTGTTGCTGTATTTTATGTGAATTAGTGGTAATTTTTCTAGTCTACATATTTGTAAAATGTTAATTGTGCAGTGATGTGTTTGTTTTTTTTATAAATTGTAGGTGTATGTTTATTTTTGGGAGATGGGGCCGTCGGATAGCAATTCTTTTGGAACAAACTCCGATGAGGAGTTCCCAAGAGGAGACGATCTAGATTTTTTAGACGACGATTCGGAGGCTGATGAAGATAGACCTCAAGATAAAAGAATAGCAGAGCTGTCACGAGAAGATATCATGCAACTTCAGTTTACAGATGAGGAAGCTGTTTATCGATTCTATAAGACTTATGCAATGACGCACGATTTCGCTGTGAGGTTGGATGAAGTCAGACGTGATAGCGATGGTTGTGTAATTATGCGCCAAATTGTTTGTAATCAGGCAGGCTTAAGAAAGGAAGAGGTTGAAAAGGATGAAAGAATCAGGGACCACCGACCCCTAACTCAAAGTTGTTGCCGGGCGAGAATTCATGCAAGACTAGATAGAAAAATTTATAAATTGAAGGTTATTTTGTTCTATGAAGAGCAATCTCATGGATTAGTTGATCCACTCGACGTTAGCATAATTCCTGAGTATTGCACATTCAGTGTCTCGGATAAAGCTCAGGCGAAGAATTTGCACGACATAGGCATCAGGACCTGTCACATCTTGGGATACTTGGCTACTTAAAAAGGTGGATATGCAAACTTGTCATTCAATCAAAAAGATATGTACAAACTCATTACTCAACATATGAAGAAAAAGGTGAAGGGTGGTGATGCAAATATTGCAATAAGCTACTTGAGAGGTAAAGCTGGTAATGATTCTTTTTTCTTTGGCAAGTACACATTAAGTAATGAGAATCGATTGGAAAATTTGGTTTGGGATGATGGGACTAGCCGTATTGATTATGAGTGCTTTGGGCATGTCTTGACATTTGATTTGACTTACAATATGAATGTATACAATAAACCACAGGTGATATTTTCTAGTAGCAATCATCATGGGCAGACCATCATATTTGGATGTGGTCTTCTTGTTAATGAGGATATTACTGCAAAAACTTTCACTCGTAACATGTTCCGGGAGGTCAGGAAGGAAATTAAGGGTGCTTGTGCTATGAATACAGAGTTGGTAATTCAGGATGGTGGAAAACTATACTTCAAGTGTAACAGTTTTGGAGTGCCCGATTGATTATGTGGTTGAGTTTGACAGAGTTAGGGGGATACTTTGTTGCGAGTGTCTGTGGTTCAAAAATAGAGTGATTCCCTACATGCACATATTCGCATGCCTAAAGCACCAACACATTGAAGTTATTCCAGAATGCTTAGTGTGCAAGCGTTGGACGAAGAATGCCAAGAGTGATTTCATGAAGTCAAATGTCGATGATCCAAGCAATTCTAATAAGGTACTAAAGTGTCGTTTGGGTGTGTTGGCTGTTGAGTGTTCTAGGTTGATGGATGTTGCATGTAAGAACTCAAGTGATTTTGTCGAAGCAATGAATGATGTTGTCAACATAATTACAAAACTCCAAAAGTGAGGTGAAAATCCATGCAACGGTAATTTAGACGATGACTACGTTGTTGACCCATTGGTGGTGAAGAGTAAGAGAGCTCCCAAGAAAACTCAAAATTTAAGCAACAGAGGTGTTCAAATTGCGGTGTGACAAGGCACTATAACAAAAGTTATCCTAATATTCCTGGTAGAATCCCAAAGGAGCCGGTAGACGATGATACAGAAAAGAATATCAGTAGCCATCTTGACATCCTCACTAAGGTATCTCATACTATAACTATGTATAGAAATTTATTGTATGGTGATTCGGCATATTGTGTTTTAGATTTATAAACTATGTTATTTTTATACTTTGTAACGAAAGATGATGTTTGGTTTGTGATCAGCACAAAAGACATGACAGTGTGAAAAATCAGCAAAAGATGGAAAAAGATAGGAGCATTGGTGGTGGAATAGCACCAACCTCAGCAGCTAAATCGGCTTTTACTGATCAAGTAAAAACATCAAGTCCTGATCCCGATATCCCGGTTTGTGCATCTACAAGTAACGAAGAGTCCGGAATGAATTCCAAACTAGCTGAGTCTCCTGTTGTGGCCCTTGAAACTAGAATGGCAGATTGAAGATGATTCAGATTTTGGAATGATTGGTAATTTTGTACCATTTACTAATTACCTTTTATTGATGATTTGTATAGTTTGTATTCATTGATTGAATTGACATTTATTGAACTAGGAAGATTATGTCATTTTACTCATTTACTATTAAATTTTTGAAATTTCTTTTTGACTTATCCTATCAATAATAGAACTCGAGCTTAATTTTAGTTCATTTGATGTGTCTGCATGTACTGTAGTAAGTAATTACCTATATTCCTATTAAAATGTGATGCAATATTTGATCCAAGTTTGCCTGACCCTTTTTGTGGATTTGAGCATAATCTGTGCACTAGTATTTAGCACGAGTTGTGATTGATCATGGATGCTATGGTTTTAAATACCGAGTGTTCATTACTTCTAAGCTATTTAGTATCTGCAACTAATTAATCCAAGTTGGGATTGATAACGCCAAGTTTGACATTGAAATTAATGAAACATTTCATTATATAGAGTAATTCATGTATATATAAGTCAAAATTCTATTAGTTATGTTAATTTTTACTTTCACTCGCTTTCACTCCACGAGTTGTGATTGATCATGGATGCACTGGTTTTCTTACAAGACTGCTATGCATCTTCACACCCACTTTCACTCCCTGATCCAAACTCTGGTTCTACGCTGTAGAATTTATTATTTTTCAAGGATATCAACATGTGATCATATTGGAAATCATGAATTATTAGTTAATGCATCTACATAATTTTATCTTTTCAATAATGACTTAGAAACTTAGAGTATGAGTTAAAATAATGAGTAAAGTACTATTTTAGTCTCTAACAAATAACTTCCGTCTTAATTTTGTCTTTGATACCTGAGACGTTATTTTTTCTAGTCCCACATATTTTAGTCCTTCCTATTTTAGTCCTCTACCTAAAATTAATTTTTTTAAAATTTCTTTTTAAAAAAATTTTCTTTTCTTTTTATATTATCACCTTTTTCGTTTACTAAAATAGGACAAAATAGGACATTTAGAATAAAAATACGATGTTTAAAATGTTACTAAAGAAAGTATCACGTATAGTACCAAAAAAACGGAGTTTAGCCACCAAATTTTAACTACGAACGCTAAATCGTGTCTTCTATTTATCACCAAATTGGGTCACATTGATGTGCCATAATCGACCTGTCTTTAATAGATTTATTAAGCTATAATATTATTTTTTAAAAATATTCTAACATTAACACAAATTTTTAAAATTAAATCTAAAATATAAAAAATTAAATTTAGATAAAATAAAAAATTAAAAGAAGATAATTTAAATATTCTAATATTTGAGCTACCTAAAAAGATAAAATTTATTTAGCTAAAATAATATGATTTGGACACTACAAGAAACATCGTTAAAATCGACGGCTAAGCTGTCGATAATATTAAAAGTCGACGGCAAAATGGACGGCCGGAATGGTCGCTATAAAGCGTGTCATTTTTTCAAATTCTAATAAAATCGATGGCTTATAATAATTTAATAAAATCGACAGCTTTTCCATCTATAATATGAGTTTGGAAATTTTACCTACTTACTAAAATCGACAACATTGCCGTCGATATTATTATATAAAATCGACGTCATTTCTGTCGATATTTGATTCAATAAAATCGACACAATTTCCGTCGATTTAATTATTTAGATACCGACAACTTCATTGTCTATATTTTGTCTATTTTAAATTTAAAAAGCGACAACGTTATCGTCGATTTTAATAGCCATATTTTTTAATTTTTTTTAAAAATAGTAAACAATTAATGCAAATAAACTTTTAAATTTAGAAATAAAATTTATACAGAATTTAGATAACAAGACAAATAAAATTTTAAATATAAAAATAAAATTATACTAAATATTAGATAATGAGTTTAAAAACTTATCAAAATAATAAATAATCTTCTAACCTAAAAACTCAAGACAAGATAAATAACTAAACTTAGACTTATATTTGTTTAAATTGCAATCCATCAATAATACAAAATATTCAAATTAAAGTAAATAACCTACCCAACCCAAGATCATCAGAATCATCTTGCATTTGAGAACTCTGTGGTTGTCCTGGTTGCTGCAAAATAGGTGGGAGTTAAAAATTGAGCTAACTCATAGAATAAAATTGAAATATATTCAAATATTAAGAATAAAAAATTGATACAAATTAAATATTAAGAATAACTTTTAACTTTTTGTAAAAAAAATGTTTGTAAAAAAAGGTTTGCGGTTCTATCATTTCTCTGGCACAAAACCCTCAATATTGTGTTTGTGTCTGATCTATGCCACCTTCCTGTAGCAGGCGGCACTTGTGACTTATAGCCATGGCCATTAACACCTACCACACTTATTTCACATGATGCAATATTAAAATCATCAATTAATTGCTCCGTACTTTGGCTCATCAATGCTATAATACCTTCAACTATTGCAGCCTCTATGTCCATCACACTTTCTGCTATTAGTCCTTCTCGACACAAGCAGAAAATACGATTCAAGCTCTCAAAATCCTTGCTCACAATGTGGTAATCTAATTTAGGAACTGCCCTTAGGAATGCTTCGAATGATGCCTTCATGACTTCTTTCAATGCTAATAATTGAGCTTTATCTGTTAGAAGCGTGGTCATCAGTGTGATATTTTGCTTCAAGGTTCTCAATGCATGCCTAATTCTAGCATTGGCTGTATCGCCAACATAGAGGCTCTCATAGAAAATTGAGTCGGAGTCAAGGAATATGAGATGGTAGGCAGCCACTTCTGCCATGTATTGGCATGTTGTTGGAAGGGAGGAAAGTACTTTTTCAAAATAAGAACCATTGTTGTAACTCCTGTGAAAGTTTCCATAAGGATGGCGAGTTGAAGGAAGTACAACAAGGTTTTGAGAGAGTGTTTTTTCAAGGGAGTTGATATGGGTCAGGAGATAGAATAAGGTGTTGAGACGAATGTAGAGGCATTGTGTGCCACGACTACTCGATGGCCTAGGATTATGACCTTCTTTTGTTGCATTACTTATGTGATCTGCCTTCAATGAACCACCACCACCGCATTGACATCCTTTCTTCAAGAACATACTGAACTTTGAATTTCGGTTGCATCTTGTCAGTGAAGGAATCACGGGAACATAGCTTTGTTTTGTACCTGGAAAGCAAAAGCATTTTTAAATTGAATGAAAATCTGAGGACTCAATTACAAATATTTTTAAATTATAAAATCTTATTCACAAATTAAGGAAAATTGTAGGGACATCCGGGGAATTAAGCTATCTTTTAATTATCAAATTAGAATGCAAACAAATTGAAAAGATCATACCTCTACAAAGTCATCAAATATTTCTTAGATATAGATTAATTATACTGTATAAAATAAACACCTTAATCTTTATGTATGTTCAAAGTGCTTACCACATGCTGAAACAAACATTATATAGTCTTGGAAGAGATTTTCTAGTCCATTGACAAGTTCTTGAACAATATCTTCAGTAATTCCAATTGGATTCTGGAAAAATTGCTCCATAATAGTCTTGGCCAATTTCACTAGCTCTACAGCAGATTGTGCAATCGGCTTTGCTTTGGACTTTGGATTCCATGTCTATAATAGAGGAGAAATGAAAGAAACTAAAAAAGCACATTAAAGATTATCTAAAAAATGACATGAAATCTGTAAAAATAAATTCAATAATTAATCTTTTAATGAAAAAAATGATAAAGCCAAAAGTTACCTCTGCTTCCTTTCCATTTTGCAAAGCCTCTTTGCCCTTGTGCAACGATTCATGTATCCATTTTGTCAATAGGTTCCATATGATTTTATCAACTTCATAAAGCATTATCTCTTTTACTATTGTTTTTGCCTTTTCTTCTCCCTCGAGGGAACCTTCAACCATCATTTGGACCAAAGTCTTTTCTAGCTTACCAGCCCTCAGCAACACCCTGACAGTACTACAATAGTAAGTACTACAATAGTAAGTAATTCAGATAAATTTGGATCATCTTTGAGTCAATTCAGTCATACTAAGACCAATTACATATATATTTTTATGGATTATTCAAATTGCTTTATCAAGCTTAACTCATTTATAAATGTTCTATCGGTTATAAAAATAAAATTCGTATATTTAATATTTGATTAATTCCTAAACTATTTATGACATCTAACACAAGTTTTGACATCTAACCAGTAGCACCGAAAGAGCATGATTTAACTTCATATAATAGCAAATTGTGATAGATTCATATCATGTGTACCTTATTAATTGCGTCACATACAAAACTACTACAAGCAATCGGGGCTACCAACATAAATGTTAAATCAGGCTAAGAGTGGCGGATAGGAATTAGCTGCATCAGGTTTGACGCATGGTGTGGTAAGAGTGAACCATTTCCCATATGGATAACAGGATAAGAGAAGATATTCAAATTAAAGTAAGGGTTGTCTTTATTATGTCCGTTTTAATCTGTTTACCAAGGGAGTTAGAAAAGGTAGTAGAAAAGACTATAGTTAAAAAAAGTCCCTTTCCAATTTTCCCTTTTTTTCTTTTTCACTCGAGGATAGATCAAATAATATTGCTTGGTATCCAATTAATGCAATAACTAAGAAGGATCAAAGACAAAACACATAAACTACTCTAGAAATGAGACATATGACATTAACAAACATACAAAAGATGAGCTAATAGTCTTGAAATTTTAGACGGGTTCAAAAGCTAAAGTATACTAACTTCATAACAAAGGCCTATTGATCATACCCTGTCACAAGCATCCTTGAAGTAGCGAGCAGCATCATCAACAGCACCCCCAAATCGTGGACCGATTGTAAGTAACCTTGTTTTAGAAGCACATTACCCACCAGTTAAATCAAATACTAGCATAAAGAATCAGTGACTCCTAAAGATACTAAGCATACCTCAGCAGCAAAGAGATTAAACACTGTAATACCTGATACAAGACAAGAGACAAGGCCCTTCCCAGCCCTTGTTGTCACTATGGCATTGTGAGCACCAGAAACACAAGGACCATGGTCGGCACATAGAATGATGTATATCTGTCCAATGTAATACATCAGCAAACTGAGAAGCTAGAGGAAAGTATTCAATATTTTCTTAAAAAAAGCGGTATCTAAATGAAAAACTGGTGGCACTATGACATAAGCACAAGCAATTGCACATATTTTTGAGACAGATATGCTGAGAAATGAAGGGACATAAGAAGTTTAAAGGACTGGAGCATTAGATAGTCTACCTCAATAAATTGAGTGCAATAGCGAGGAAGGCTGCGTTTGAACCACAAAAGACAGATAACATCACCCACACCAAAACCTTGTTCGATAATAGAAGACATGGGTACACCAGCATAGCACGGCTCATCACCTAAAATATGGAAGAGAACCTTAATACAACTATCAAATCTATGTCTTTGAGACAGAGAGACAACTCAATGTATATCGCTGTCATCAGAGATGGTGGAAACGATATGAGTTAGAGAACCATCACTCCAGCAAGCATGAATAGAACTCTAATTAAAAGATTTGGCTTAAATGAAACTAAAAAAACATCAAATATCATGAACACCACCAAGATTAGCAACACTTCAATATAGAGTTCAAAGTTTGAATAGTAGCTTACATCTATTCAGCTCCTCTTAAGTTAATCACCTGCAAGCATTAGACAGCAGTCCAAATAAGTATCAAGCTGGAGAATATTTAATCTGAAAAAAGCAAGAATGGAGAGAGCATAGTAATAGGGAAATAAATGCAAAAATATATGCCAAATGTTTGGAAGAACAAATACTTACAAATTTTGGAAAATTTGGAATAGAAACAAGACAATGAAATTTGGAAGTTCAGTAATTAAAACTGAAAAACATACCTAATTTTTGTGAGCTCAATTAAGAGAGAGAAGACGCGTAAGAGAGAGTGGAGAAGGAGGAGCAACGGCAGCAGTAGAGAGAAGGAGCAACGGCGGCACGGCAGCAGCGGAGCAATGGCAGCACGAGCACGAGAAGCGACCATGGCGCAAATGTGAGGAGCGACAGCGGCACGATAGCAACAGAGCGCGATGGCGGCTTGAGCAGATTCTTAGTGAATGATTACCTGCAAATGCATGAAAACTAGAAAGTCTAAAACAAAAATACAAAAAAGTTGAAAGATCAGAATGATTAACCCCTCGAGTATATGTTCTTACTTGTGACTATTCCAAAATGCATCTACAAAAATTTTATTGTACTTGATGGCTATTGGGCAAACTGTGCATCCAAGTTCGAATGCACCCTACAAATTATTAAAATTTCTAATCTTCCATTAAAGCTTTCGGCATACAGGAATTAGAAAGCAAGTCAATAGAATTAGAATATAAGAGTTTGTACTAGTATTATCACTATTATGTACGTTTTGATGAACAATTTTATAGCTTTGTAAAAGAGGAACATTATCAATAGCTCGTAAAAGCTAATTGATATTATTACATCTCCAATTATACTAGAAAATGCAAACATGTTTATTGTATGCAAATAAACAATTAAGCAAACTAACATAATCAACTATGAGTTTGATGAATAAAATAATGATAAAACATAAGAACTCATTGCATAAAGTCATGGAGGGTACAAATTGATCCACTTATGTCCATCTTAACAAGTATGAGCACATCAGAGAGCAAATTATTGATTCTTTTCTAGTTCGGTGTAAGAGTCCAATCGATTTCAACTATTTTGATTTGTGGTACAATTCACTATGAGATAAATCTCTTTGAAATTTGTCTTTTTTATTTATATTTTTCCATCGCTAAGACTCAAGGATGATTTAAACCAATAAAAAATGACACAAAGCAATTTCCTTATTCATATGCATTAGTATATTTGTTATTCCATGTCAAAATTGAACAAGTGGTACCTTCTAATGTGCAGAGTATCACCAAAGAATACAACTTCTATGGCAGTAGCAATAACAATTGAGAGTGGCTTGAATGTTAACTACATACATAACTCCTTTTAAGTGCAATTCCCAGGCATTAACAGCATTGCTCACGAGCTTTCCAAAAATTTCCTGTGAATAGAATTTTATCATTCCACCAATAGATTAAATCCAGGCATAGTTAAGTTAGAGTAAAATACCTATTTGATACTTAAAAGATTAAAACCATTCATAATTTAACTCCAAAAGACGTTATATTCTTATATGATATCTGAATAAGAATTCAAGAAGCACGGAAAAAACTCAAGAAGAAACAATGCAAGATGGATTCTCGTTATTGGCTCAAAATTCTAAACCACTAATACTAGCTTCTTTATTTGGATATATCTCAAAATTCAAAACTACTAATACGGTCAAAGAAACTCATTAAGTCATTAACTTATACACTATTAAAGGCATTAAAATTAAAAATAAAAAAAACAAGGCCAAAAGCTAATAAGGAAAATTAAAGCATATAAAGAACTTTCCATAAAAAAACTATATACTAGTATTACTCTTTGAGACTGATCCTATGCCAACTGCCATAAATATAAATAAAGTTAGGTGCACAATATGGTCTTTTATTGTAGATTGTCATAGAAGTTCAATATTAGACAACTAAGTTAATTCTTCACAATTACCTTGCTTGAAAGATATCAGATTTGAAATCATAGGTAAACAAGACATGCAAATTGTGGAGCCCTGCAAGAAAATAATGCATAACATTAGACCAAATCTGTTATCATTGGGCCAAAAACTATATACATAACCTGATTATTGGGATGAATAACTCTTCTCTAATTCCTGAACAACATAACTTTGTTCTAGTTCAATATCCCTGATGAACTGATTTCTATCGGTAAAGAAATTCACAAATATAATCGCGTTGTAAGTATAGTTTCTAAACCAACAGAGAATCCTTTTGTGCAAAAGTTTTGGTTGTCACAAGTAACAAAACCCAATAAAATTTATAAACCGAAGTATTTAAACCTCGGGTCATCTTCTCAAGGAATTACAGGGAAGTATGATTTATTATTGGTTATGGAAAAAGATACACTTTTGGGTTTTCTGTATAAGATAAAAAGCAACAATAGTAAATGGCAAAAGAAATAAAATAATAACAATAAAAAGCCTTGATTAGGAGAGATTAATTGGAAGTTCTATCCTTATTGGATTTCTCAAGATTAACAGTAATAGGTTATTGTTTCTACTTAGTTATCCCTTCCTAAATAAAGGAAAGTTAAGTTGGGAGCCAACTTCTATTCACAAGTCCTAATCCTCTCCCTTGGGAAGGATTAGCGATAGTGACTAAAGAGCCAGCCAACAATAAACCCAATTACAAATTAACTCTTGAGTCTTCCAACTCAAGGGTCTCCAAATATTAATCAACTCCAAAATCAAGTTGGGAACCTACTCCATTGACATGGATGCCAATTTTATAAACCATAAAAGGGAATAAAAAGAGAACATGGTAATTAAAATTCAATTGGAATCAATTAAACAAATAATAGATTTAAATAGAAAAATACTATGGAATAAATGCAGAATATAAGAATCTTAAATTAAAAGAACATTGAATCTCGAATGAAGTAGTAATCATAAAATAAAAGAAATCCTGAATCCTAATCCTAAGAGAGAGGAGAGAGCCTCTCTCTTTCTAAAACTACATTTAAAAAATATAAAATTGTGAATTATAAATGTCTTTGTTGAATGGATGCATTCCCCCACTTTATAGCCTATAATCTGTATTTTCTGGGTCGAGAACTAGGCTAGAAACAGCCCAGAAATCGCTGATTACAAATTCTGTCACGCTGATTTTCGTCACTATGATGTGTCCGCGTAGAGCAAGCGTTTGCGTCACCTAACTACACGGCCACTATAGCAAATTATATATCATTTCGAAGCCCCGGGCGTTAGCTTTTCAACGCAACTAGAACCGCCTCATTTTGATCACTTTAGCTCAAGTTATGATAGATTTAGTGCGAGAGGGTCATGTTGATAGCTTTGCAGTTCCTTCAATTTCTTGTATTCCTTCCACTTTTGCATGCTTCCTTTCCATTCTCCAAGCCATTCCTGCCCTGTAATCTCTGAAATGACTTAACACACATATCAAGGCATCAAATGGTAATAAGAGAGGATTAATAATTAGCAAATCTAAGGCCAAAGAAGCATGTTTTCAATCAAAGCACAGAATTAGGAAGGAAAATGTAAAACATGCAATTAGTATGAATAAGTGTGCAAAAACTTGATAAAAACCACTCAATTGAGCACAAGATAGACCATAAAATAGTAGTTTATCAACCTCCCCACACTTAAACATTAGCATGTCCTCATGCTAAACTCAAGAGAAGCTATAAGAGAGTGAAGAGGAATGGTAGCATGTATGAAATGAAACCTATGAATGCAACTAAATGCAGAATGCTTTTTTTCTACTTGGTTAAAAGTAAACAAATCCTTCAAGAACAAATATGAACTGGATTTCAGTAATTCAAATCATAAAATAAAGTACAAGTAAACTTGCAGAAGAAAATAGCTCATGAAAGCCGAGAACAAAGAATCGAGCATCGAACCCTCACTGGAAGTGTATACACTCTAATCGCTCAGGTGTTTAAGGTTCGATTCTCTCAATTCTCTACTAACTTGCTTTCTAAGACTTGCTCTTCTTCTACCAATCAACATAAATTTAATGCACAAATACACAAATCAAGAGGTCTTTTAAGGGTTGTAATGGGGTTAGGGTCAAGGTAGGATTGTATTTGGCCAAGTGGACTAAAATCCGAATCCTTAATTAACTTAAACTTTTCCCACCTAACTTAAGACAATCCATGTAATCACAATACAAAACCTAACTATCCATTAACCATGTTTTCCATATATTCATGCATCCGAATTTGAGCACCACTCATATGCATTGATATTATTACTTAACTTGGGGCATTTTGTCCCCTTTTATTATTTGCTCTTTTTTTTTTCTTTTTCTCTCTTTTTTTTATTTATTTTTCTTTTTTTGTTTTTGTTTTTCTTAATGCATACGATGAAGATATTGAATGCAAGAATACATGCTCAACTATTATTTTGCACATTTTCACAAGAATACACAACACCCAATTCTCAAACAAAATTTTTTCAATCCCAATTTCCCACACTTAAATCATGAACACTTTCACTAGTCTAAGCTAACCAAGGATTCAAATTAAGGACATTATTGTTTTTCACTTAAAGTTAATGATGTGCTAAAATAAAGAACAAATGGGGTAAAATAGGCTCAACATTGGTTTGCAAAGGATAATGAAAGGGTAAGGTCATATGGGTATGTAAGCTCAGTGAAACAAAGGCATCAATCATATAAGTGAATGCATACATCAAACAATGGAGATATAGAATTAAGCAAGACAAAGATCACAATTTTAGAGAGAAAAAAAACACACACCAAAAATAAAATATTGATTGATAAAATGCAACCAATCAAATAAGCTCAAAAATCTTACAGGTTTTGTGTGTTCGAGCTCTAAACCATGTTCCAGAATATTATTTTTTCAAACAAGTTCAATAAAAATTTTAATTGAAATTAGTGAAATGTTGTAAAAAGTTTCTTGAAAAAGAAAATATTACTTCAACTAAGTGGTAAAATATGCACAAAATCAAACAAATATGCAATCAAACATGCAAATGCAACAATGAACAAATAAAGAAAATAAAACATTGGTGTTGAGAAGAAGGTAACTAACCCACGGATGTCGGTATCGACCTCCCCACACTTAAAGATTGCACCGTCCTCGGTGCATGCAAAGCTGTGCAGGTGGGCGAGTTTCTCCAACTGACGCTTTTCTCCAAAGATTGTGCAGATGAACTTGGTTGTCTCCCCATTAAGAAGTTTTTCCTCTTTTTCCTTCTTCGGTGGCCAGCCTAAAAGAAGAGAAAGAGAAGAATAGGAACCCAAAAACAATGATAGAAAAAAATAAAATATGAGTGGGTAATGCCAAATAAAAGGGTCTCAATTACATGGTAGCTACAACATGCAAGAGAGAAGACAGTATGATCAAACGGCATATCAATAGTGCAAAAATTACAACAATAGGAAAGAGAGTGTGGGTAATGAAAGAAAGTGTAAGTTCATGTCAATGCAAAAGGAATACATGTATCATAAAAGATTGACATTGACAGAAAAATAATATCACCCAACATTGTAAAACAAGTCACTAAGCACCAAAATAATACCAGAAAAGATATAATAGTTGAATAAGAAAATTTAACACCAATGAAAAAATAATAAATTTAAAAAAATAAAAATATGCACAAAATTAAAATGCAATGAATGAAAGTATGCAAATAAATTAAATAAAATAGAATGGAACAGAAGAGGGATGAGAGGTTTAAGGGATGAAGAAGAATAAAGTAAGAAAGGAGGAGGAAAGGAGAGAAGAAAGAAGTAAGAATTTAACAACGAGGCGAGACGCGCGCGCAGGGCAGCGTGCGTGTGAAAACCGCATTAACCATGTGACGCATAAGCGTCGCCCACGCGTACGCGTGGGTGGTTAGAATTTAAAAATGGTGCGCACGTGTCAGTGACACGTACGCGTGGGTGATTTTGTGCCTTGGACACAGTGCCCGCACCAGGCCAGCACAACTTTTTGCCTAACACCTCTTTACGCCGATTTGTAGGGTCACGCGTACGCGTGGGTGACGCGTACGCGTGGAAGGCTGATTTTGCAATTGACGCGGACATGTCCCACGTCTGCGTTCGCGTGGGCGTGTTTGTGCCTGAGGCACGCCTCCAGCCACGCTCCCACGCAACTCTCTGTAAGGTTTAGCGTCGCATGTGACGCGTGCGCATGATTCACGCGTGCGCGTGGGACGCGTTTTTTTTTTTTGGAATATATGCAAAATGTAGTATGCATATGCTAATGCAAACATTATGAATGACACTAATAAAATAAAAATAAAATAAACAAAGGAACGATTTACCATGGTGGGTTGTCTCCCACCTAGCACTTTTAGTTAAAGTCCTTAAGTTGGACATTTGGGGAGTCCTTTGTTATGATGGCTTGTGCTTGAACTCATCCAGGAATCTCCACCAATGTTTGCAATTCCAATATCCTTCTGGATCCCAAACTAGGCACATAAAGCCTTCAAGCAAGTTAAAGCAGATGACTAGGCCCCAAGAAGGTTGATTGGCAGAATAAATTCCGGGGTCCCAGATCTTACTTTTACACCCGTCTTCTTGTT
The DNA here is from genome assembly GCF_000817695.3 of Arachis duranensis. Classification (NCBI taxonomy): domain Eukaryota; kingdom Viridiplantae; phylum Streptophyta; class Magnoliopsida; order Fabales; family Fabaceae; genus Arachis; species Arachis duranensis. The sequence goes on along the minus strand of NC_029772.3, from coordinate 34,894,694 downwards.
GATCATCTTGATTCCATCCGGGTGGCATACAATTTAAATTCTGATTGAGACATCCAAACAGCTTCCTAGACCCATACAATTTAGTATTCTTTCAACCATGATACTTCAGCTGTGAGCTTCCTACCACAATGAACCTATGATTGTGTTGCCAACCACTAACCATTTCCCTCTTACTCTTATAGCCACAAAGAGCTCTAAGTTGCCCATCCATCTCAAGCAAAGCATACTCAAGTGGGCTAATTAAGCTCAGAGATGAGAGATTTACCCACTTGAATGAAGGGATGGATGGTGATGGCTTTGGGGGAGAAGTCTCCAACAACTTTGGCTAGTTGATTTGCAACTCTATTCCCTTGAGTTCTTCCTTGACAACTTTCACCTCTTTGCAAGCTTCTTCAATATCAACCTCTTCCTCTTGGTAGCTTTTTTTCAATTCGATCTCTTCTTCATTGTTCACCAAGGGCATAGGAGGTTGTGCTTTTTCTTCTTTAATCTCCATGTCAAGTCCAATGCGAAAGGATTCAAATGTAGATAAGAATTCATCAATGATTGAATCCATCTATTGATCATCCCCTTCAAAGTCTTCAACCATGATATGCCTTAGAGGTTGTACACCCTCCTCAACATCAATCGCAAACGTCTTAGAAGGAGGCTCTATGACTTGAGTTTCCCACAGAGGTTCTGCATCTCCTAAGTCTTCAACCACTTCTTCCTCTTCAATGGCAGGCGTAGCTTCTTCCAATTGTTCCAATACTAAATCGTGCTGCTCACTGTCCACCAGAGTTTCTAACTTCTCCTTCATTCTACGTTCATTAGTAGATTCTCCACATGAAGCCATGGGGGTTCCTTGAATGTCCGAACATCGGGAAGGTAATCGATTTATCGCTTGATCCAGTTGGCGAAGGGTTGCATGAAGTTTTTCCACTGTTTCCTTGAGACGATTCCTTAATTTTTGTTGCGCTCGGCTATCATAAGTAGGATCATAGTGCTCTTGGATTGATGGATATGGAGATGGTGAATATTGAGGTGGTGGTTCTTGGGAGTAATTGGGTTGGAATTGGGGTAGTTCTATATATGGTTCATATGGCTCAAAAGGTCGTTGGTATGATGGTTGAGGGTTAGGGTCATATGGAGGTGAATGGTGGAAAGGGGCTTGTGAGTTTGGTGGTTCAAAAGCATGTTGTGGAGGTGGTTTATAATCATAGAGTGGGGCTTGTTGGTAACTACAAGGGGGTCCACCATATCCATCATCTTGGTACGCACCTCGGAATGGCTCTTGACCATGGTAAACTGGTGGAGGTTGGTTGTCACGAAGGGGTCCATCATAACTATTGTCTTGGCATGCATTATAGAATGGTCGTCGTCCATGGTACTTTGGAAGGTGTTGTTGTCGAAAGCGTTGATCAGATACTCGTGGCTCCTTCCATCTTTGATTGCTTTGACCTTGATGCATGTTCCTGTTATAGCTTCCATTCCTTTCAACAACATTAGAACCAAACTCAAAGCGACGGGGGTGAGAACTCATAGTAACTAATAAAAATTAAAAACAAAAATAAAAACAAAAACAAATAAATAAGCAAAGGAAAAATATTTACAATAACCAATAATAAGGCACACGTTTGCAATTCCCTGGCAACGGCGCCATTTTTGACGAACTGATTTCTATCGGTAATGAAATTCACAAATATAATCGCGTTATAAGTATAGTTTCTAAACCAAAAGAGAATCCTTTCGAGCAAAAGTTTTGGTTGTCACAAGTAACAAAACCCAATAAAATTTATAAATCGAAGTATTTAAACCTCGGGTCATCTTCTCAAGGAATTGCAGGGAAATATGATTTATTATTGGTTTTGGAAAAAGATACACTTCTGGGTTTTTGTATAAGATAAAAAGCAACAATAGTAAATGGCAAAAGAAATAAAATAATAACAATAAAAAGCCTTGATTAGGAGAGATTAATTGGAAGTTCTATCCTTGTTGGATTTCTCAAGATTAACAGTAATAGGTTGTTGTTTCTACTTGGTTATCCCTTACTAAATAAAGGAAAGCTAAGTTGGGAGCCAACTTCTATTCACAAGTCCTAATCCTCTCCCTTGGAAAGGATTAATGTTAGTGACCAGAGAGCCACCCAACAATAAACCCAATTACAAATTAACTCTTGAGTCTTCCAACTCAAGGGTCTCCAAATATTAATCAACTCCAAAATCAAGTTAGGAACCTACTCCATTGACATGGATGCCAATTTTATAAACCAAAAAAAGGAATAAAAAGGGAACATGGTAATTAAAATTTAATTGGAAACAATTAAACAAATAATAGATTTAAATGGAAAAATACTATGGAATAATTACAGAATATAAGAATCTTAAATTAAAAGAACATTGAACCTGGAATGAAGTAGTAATCATAAAATAGAAGAAACCCTGAATCCTAATCCTAAGAGAAAGGAGAGAGCCTCTCTCTTTCTAAAACTACATCTAAAAAATCTAAAATTGTGAATTATGAATGTCTCTGTTGAATGGATGCATTTTTCCACTTCATAGCCTCTAATCTATGTTTTCTGGGTCGAGAACTGGGCCAGAAACAGCCCAGAAATCGCTGATTGCGAATTCTGTCACGCTGATTTTCGTCACTGCGACGTATCCCGATTGAGCACGCGTTCACGTTACCTAGCTGCATGGCCACTATAGCAAATTATATATCATTTCGAAGCCCTAGACGTTATCTTTCCAACGCAACTAGAACCGACTCATTTTGATCTTTGTAGCTCAAGTTATGATAGATTTAGTGCGAGAGGGTCATGGTGATAGCTTTGCAGTTCCTTCAATTTCTTGTATTCCTTCCACTTTTGCATGCTTCCTTTCCATTCTCCAAGCCATTCCTGCCCTATAATCTCTGAAATGACTTAACACACATATCAAGGCATCAAATGGTAATAAGAGAGGATTAATAATTAGCAAATCTAAGGCCAAAGAAGCATGTTTTCAATCAAAGCACAGAATTAGGAAGGAAAATGTAAAACATGCAATTAGTATGAATAAGTGTGCAAAGACTTGATAAAAACTACTTAATTGAGCACAAGATAGACCATAAAATAGTGGTTTATCAACCTCCTCACACTTAAAGATTAGCATGTCCTCATGCTAAGCTCAAGAGAAGCTATAAGAGAGTGAAAAGGAATGGTAGAATGTATGAAATGCAACCTATGAATGCAACTAAATGCAGAATGCTTTTTTTCTACTTGGTTTAAAGTAAACAAATCCTTCAAGAACAAATATGAACTGGATTTCACTAATTCAAATCATAAAATAAAGTACAAGTAAACTTGCAGAAGAAAATAGCTCATGAAAGCCAGGAACAAAGAATCGAGCATCGAACCCTCACTAGAACAGTATACACTCTAATCACTTAGGTGTTTAAGGTTCGATTCTCTCAATTCTCTACTAATCTGGCTTTCTAAGACTTGCTCTTCTTCTACCAATCAACAGAAATTTAATGCACAAATACACAAATCACAAGGTCTTTTAAGGGTTGTAATGGGGTTAGGGTCAAGGTAGGATTGTATTTGGCCATGTGGACTAAAATCCGAATCCTTAATTAACTTAAACTTTTCCCACCTAACTTAAGACAATCCATATAATCACAATACAAAACCTAACTATCGATTAACCATATTTTCCACATATTCATGCATCTGAATTTGAGTACCACTCATATGCATTGATATTATTACTTAACTTGGGACATTTTATCCCCTTTTATTATTTTCTCTTTTTCTTTTCTTTTTCTCTCTTTTTATTTATTTATTTTTTTTCTCAATGCATACGATTAAGATATTGAATGCAAGAATACATGCTCAACTATTGTTTTGCACATTTTCACAAGAATACACAACACCCAATTCTCAAACCAAATATTTTTAATCCCAAATTCTCACATTTAAATCATGAACACTTTCACTAGTCTAAGCTAACCAAGGATTCAAATTAAGGACATTATTGTTTTCTGCTTAGAGTTAATGATGTGCTAAAATAAATAACAAATGGGATAAAATAGGCTCAACATTGGTTTGCAAAGGATAATGAAAGGGTAAGGCCATATGGGTATGTAAGCTCAGTGAAATAAAGGCCTCAATCATATAAGTACATGCATACATCAAACAATGGAGATATAGAATTAAGCAAGACAAATATCACAATTTTAGAGAGAAAAAAACACACACACACACCAAAAATAAAATGTTGGTTGATAAAATGCAACTAATCAAATAAGCTCAAAAATCTCACAGGTTTTGTGTGTTCGAGCTCTAAACCATGTTCCAGAATATTATTTCTTCAAACAAGTTCAATAAAAATTTTAATTGAAATTAGTGAAATGCTATAAAAAGTTTTTTGAAAAAGAAAATATTACATCAACCAAGTGGTAAAATATGCACAAAATCAAACAAATATGCAATAAAACTTGCAAATGGAACAATGAACAAACAAAGAAAATAAAACATTGGTGTTGAGAAGAAGGTAACTAACCCACGGAAGTCGGTATCGACCTCCCCACACTTAAAGATTGCACCATCCTCGGGATGTCTCTGTTGAATGGATGCATTCCCCCACTTTATAGCCTCTAATCTATATTTTTTGGGTCGAGAACTGAGCCAGAAACAGCCCAGAAATCGCTGATTGCGAATTTTGTCACGCTGATTTTCGTCATTGCGATGCGTCCGCGTGGAGCACACGTTCGCGTTGCCTAGCTCCACGGCCACTATAGCACATTATATATCATTTTGAAGCCTCGGCGTTAGCTTTCCAACGCAACTAGAACCGCCTCATTTGGACCTCTGTAGCTCAAGTTATGATTGATTTAGTGCGAGAGGGTCAGGCTGACAGCTTTGCAGTTCCTTCAATTTCTTGTATTCTTTCCACTTTTGCATGCTTCCTTTCCGTTCTCCAAGCCATTCCTGTCCTATAATCTCTGAAATCACTTAACACACATATCAAGGCATCAAATGGTAATAAGAGAGGATTAATAATCAGCAAATTTAAGGCCAAAGGAGCATGTTTTCAATCAAAGCACAGAATTAGGAAGAAAAATGTAAAACATGCAATTAGTATGAATAAGTGTGCAAAGACTTGATAAAAACCACTCAATTAAGAACAAGATAGACCATAAAATAGTGGTTATCAACCTCCTCACACTTAAACATTAGCATGTCCTCATGCTAAGCTCAAGAGAAGCTATAAGAGAGTGAAAAGGAATGGTAAAATATATGAAATGCAACCTATGAATGCAACTAAATGCAGAATACTTTTTTTCTACTTGGTTTAAAGTAAACAAATCCTTCAAGAATAAATATGAACTGGATTTCACTAATTCAAATCATAAAATAAAGTACAAGTAAACTTTCAGAAGAAAATAGCTCATGAAAGCCGGGAAAAAAGAATCGAGCATCGAACCCTCACTGGAAGTGGATACACTCTAATCACTCAGGTGTTTAAGGTTCGATTCTCTCAATTCTCTACTAACCTTGCTTTCTAAGACTTGCTCTTCTTCTACCAATCAATAGAAATTTAATACACAAATACACAAATCAAGAGGTCTTTTAAGGGTTGTAATGGGGTTCGGGTCAAGGTAGGATTGTATTTGGCCAAGTGGACTAAAATCCAAATCCTTAATTAACTTAACCTTTTCCCACTTAACTTAAGACAATCCATGTAATCACAATACAAAACCTAACTATCCATTAACCATGTTTTCCACATATTCATGCATCTGAATTTGAGTAACACTCATATGCATTGATATTATTACTTAACTTGGGACATTTTGTCCCCTTTTATTATTTTCTCTTTTTCTTTTAGTTTTCTCTATTTTTTATTTTTTTTTCTCAATGCATTTGATTAAGATATTGAATGCAAGAATACATGCTCAACTATTGTTTTGCACATTTTCACAAGAATACACAACACCCAATTCTCAAACCAAATATTTTCAATCCCAATTTCCCACACTTAAATCATGAACACTTTCACTAGTCTAAGCTAACCAAGGATTCAAATTAAGGACATTATTGTTTTTCGCTTAGAGTTAATGATGTGCTAAAATAAAGAACAAATGGGGTAAAATAGGCTCAACATTGGTTTGCACAGGATAATGAAAGGGTAAGGCCATATGGGTATGTAAGCTTAGTGAAACAAAGGCCTCAATCATATAAGTGCATGCATACATCAAACAATGGAGATATAAAATTAAGCAAGACAAAGATAACAATTTTAGAGAGAAAAAAAACACACACACACCAAAAATAAAATATTGGTTGATAAAATACAACCAATCAAATAAGCTCAAAAATCTCACAGGTTTTGTGTGTTCGAGCTCTAAACCATGTTCCAGAATATTATTTCTTCAAATAAGTTCAATAAAAATTTTAATTGAAATTAGTGAAATGCTATAAAAAGTTTGTTGAAAAAGAAAATATTCCATCAACCAAGTGGTAAAATATGCACAAAATCAAACAAATATGCAATAAAACATGCAAATGCAACAATGAACAAAAAAAGAAAATAAAACATTGGTGTTGAGAAAAAGGTAACTAACCCACGGAAGTCGGTATCGACCTCCCCACACTTAAAGATTGCACCGTCCTCGGGATGTCTCTATTGAATGGATGCATTTCCCTACTTTATAGCCTCTAATATGTGTTTTCTGGGTCAAGAACTGGGGCAGAAACAGCCCAGAAATCGCTGATTGCGAATTCTGTCATGCTGATTTTTGTCACTGCGATGCGTTCGCGTGGAGCACGCGTTTATGTCACCTAGCTGCACGGCCACTATAGCAAATTATATATCATTTTGAAGTCCCGGATGTTAGCTTTCCAACGCAACTAGAACAGCCTCATTTGGACCTCTGTAGCTCAAGTTATGATTGATTTAGTGCGAGAGGGACAGGCTGACAGCTTTGCAGTTTCTTCAATTTCTTGTATTCCTTCCACTTTTGCATGCTTCCTTTCCGTTCTCCAAGCCATTCCTGTCCTATAATCTCTGAAATCACTTAACACACATATCAAGGCATCAAATGGTAATAAGAGAGGATTAATAATCAGCAAATCTAAGGCCAAAGGAGCATGTTTTCAATCAAAGCACAGAATTAGGAAGAAAAATGTAAAACATGCAATTAGTATGAATAAGTGTGCAAAGACTTGATAAAAACCACTCAATTAAGAACAAGATAGACCATAAAATAGTGGTTTATCAACCTCCTCACACTTAAACATTAGCATGTTCTCATGCTAAGCTCAAGAGAAGCTATAAGAGAGTGAAAAGGAATGGTAGAATATATGAAATGTAACCTATGAATGCAACTAAATGCAGAATACTTTTTTTCTACTTGGTTTAAAGTAAACAAATCCTTCAAGAATAAATATGAACTGGATTTCACTAATTCAAATCATAAAATAAAGTACAAGTAAACTTGCAGAAGAAAATAGCTCATGAAAGCCGGGAACAAAGAATCGAGCATCGAACCCTCACTGGAAGTGGATACACTCTAATCACTCAGGTGTTTAAGGTTCGATTCTCTCAATTCTCTACTAACCTTGCTTTCTAAGACTTGCTCTTCTTCTACCAATCAACAAAAATTTAATACACAAATACACAAATCAAGAGGTCTTTTAAGGGTTGTAATGGGGTTCGGGTCAAGGTAGGATTGTATTTGGCCAAGTGGATTAAAATCCAAATCCTTAATTAACTTAAACTTTTCCCACCTAACTTAAGACAATCCATGTAATCACAATACAAAACCTAACTATCCATTAACCTTGTTTTCCACATATTCATGCATCCGAATTTGAGTAACACTCATATGCATTGATATTATTACTTAACTTGGGACATTTTGTCCCCTTTTATTATTTTCTCTTTTTCTTTTCGTTTTCTCTATTTTTTTATTTTTCTTTTTTTTCTCAATGCATTTGATTAAGATATTGAATGCAAGAATACATGCTCAACTATTGTTTTGCACATTTTCACAAGAATACACAACACCCAATTCTCAAACCAAATATTTTTAATCCCAATTTCCCACATTTAAATCATGAACACTTTCACTAGTCTAAGCTAACCAAGGATTCAAATTAAGGACATTATTGTTTTCTGCTTAGAGTTAATGATGTGCTAAAATAAAGAATAAATGGGATAAAATAGGCTCAACATTGGTTTGCAAAGGATAATGAAAGGGTAAGGCCATATGGGTATGTAAGCTTAGTGAAACAAAGGCCTCAATCATATAAGTACATGCATACATCAAACAATGGAGATATAGAATTAAGCAAGACAAATATCACAATTTCAGAGAGAAAAAAAACACACACACACACCAAAAATAAAATGTTGGTTGATAAAATGCAACCAATCAAATAAGCTCAAAAATCTCACAGGTTTTGTGTGTTCGAGCTCTAAACCATGTTCCAGAATATTATTTCTTCAAATAAGTTCAATAAAAATTTTAATTGAAATTAGTGAAATGCTATAAAAAGTTTCTTGAAAAAGAAAATATTCCATCAACCAAGTGGTAAAATATGCACAAAATCAAACAAATATGCAATAAAACATGCAAATGCAACAATGAACAAACAAAAAAAAATAAATGGTGTTGAGAAGAAGGTAACTAACCCACGGAAGTCGGTATCGACTTTCCCACACTTAATGATTGCACCGTCCTCGGGATGTCTCTGTTGAATGGATGCATTTCTCTACTTTATAGCCTCTAATCTGTGTTTTCTGGGTCAAGAACTGGGCCAGAAACAGCCCAGAAATTGCTGATTGTGAATTCTGTCACGCTGATTTTTGTCACTGCGATTCGTCCGCGTGGAGCACGCGTTTGTGTCACCTAGCTGCACGGCCACTATAGCAAATTATATATCGTTTCGAAGTCCCGGACGTTAACTTTCCAATGCAACTAGAACTGCCTCATTTGAAACTTTGTAGCTCAAGTTATGATTGATTTAGTGCGAGAGGATCAGGCTGACAGCTTTGCAGTTCCTTCAATTTCTTGTATTCCTTCCACTTTTGCATGCTTCCTTTCCGTTCTCCAAGCCATTCCTACCCTATAATCTCTGAAATCACTTAACACACATATCAAGGCATCAAATGGTAATAAGAGAGGATTAATAATTAGCAAATCTATGGCCAAAGAAGCATGTTTTCAATCAAAGCACAGAATTAGGAAGGAAAATGTAAAACATGCAATTAGTATGAATAAGTGTGCAAAGACTTGATAAAAACCACTCAATTGAGCACAAGATATACCATAAAATAGTGGTTCATTAATCCCAAATCTCAGTATTTTATTAGTTGAATGGTAAAAATACACATCAAAACATGGTTAAAAAACTAGAATAATCTAATTAAGATAGCATATACCAAAGAAAACAGCAATTATTTACCTTGATTGATAAAGGAAAAGCCGTGAACAATGAAGAACCATAGTGAATAGCGAACAATGAACAACGAAGCAGCAAACACTAACGAGTAGCGAACAACGGAGCAACGAACATCAACCTAAAGCAAACAATAGCAGTGATACAAATAGAGAAGAATCTTAGCAACGCGATCATGAAGCAAAAGTTAATAATAACAGCAATTGAAGGAAGAGAATACCAAACCCACTAACCTGAAGAACAGTTGGAGAAGAGGGCCACTATGAACAGCGATGAGCCTCGGGGGAGTAGAAGTCGTGGCCAATTTGCAGGAAAGGCTGAAGAGAGGGTCACGAATTTGGGTGGGTGCTTTTCGTTTCACGGGTTTGGGGCTTTTAGGGTTTTGGTTTGGCGGGTTTGTGTGTGTGAGAGAATAATTTGAGTCTCATAGATTTTAATTTTTTGGGGGGTTTCTAGTACCCCTACTATTTAGAACAAATACCGCTATCAATTAAATTACAAAGGGCGTAAAGAGTTTTTGGGTTAGAAAAAGTTTGGTAACAAAAAATTTTCAGCCATAATTAGCCAAAACTTTCCACAATTTACTTTATTTATATAACTTAATAATATTTTAATTTTCTTTTTCACTCTCTTATCAATCTACTTATCATATTCTTATCAGCCCCACTTATTAATGATATTAATTATAATATCATATCCCTAACTTTTAGACATTCTTGTAATCACTATTTAATATTTCCTTTTATAATTTAAATGTTATAATGTCATATGACTCTCTCTTCCATGATTAATAAATAGACACCAACGGGAATGACATCTTTGGAGAGAGGTTCAAATCTTAGATTTAAGAATACAATAATCACTAATAACAATTAAAAACGGTAACAATATTAATTAAATGATTTTAATTGTAATTGATTTTTATTTCCTGCCTTTAATTCATTTATTATTATGGCAAACGTTGACAAATGTGAAAACTTGGTTTAATAAGTTTTTCATTGTTAATTTGGATCATGAAAGTTGTTTATTTCCTCTAGCTAAAAATCACAACTTTATTTCAATTACAAGCACAATTGGAATAAGACAAGGAAATTTACAAGAAAGAGTTGAAGAATAATTTAAACAACAGACAAACTCACCCGATGAGATTATTGTCCGTCAATCAATTTTCGAGAATATGAAAGACTACACTACCTTTGATGAGGTATGGCAATACACTAATTTATTTTTTTTTTATGTGTATCTATAATTATATTGTACTAACTAAGTTCATACACATAGCATTCATAAGTTCATATACATAACATCCATAATTACATACAACTAACATCTAAAATTTAAATTCATGTTTATTAGATATTACATCCATACACATATTATTTTTTTAGTTATTGTATAAGTAATTATCAAATTAACACATATGTTTTTAAATTTTTTCATAATTGAAATTGAAAAAATGTCAAATTCTTAAATTAATTTATTCAATTGATAAATTTATTCATAACATCCATAAATTCATACGCATAACATCTATAATTTCATATTAATAACATCCATAATTTTGTACTCATAATATTCATAATTTCATACATATGATATCTATAATTAATAAATTTTATAATTAATATTACCAAATTTTAAACTATGTGCATTAATAGATCATGATTTTAATTATTTTAATATTTTTTATTTAATATTCATATGTATGCTTATTTATTGATTTTAATACGACGAGTTAATAATTATTTTTAAAATTTTATTTTTTAATTTTTTTATATCTTATCTTTTATTTTTTATTTTCTAATAGTTTATATGTAAAATATGAGTTGTGCAATAGAAGTTGTTAAAATTTTTAAATTTAACGTCTATAATTTCTGCAAAAAAATTGCATTTTAATGGGTAATAATGTGAGTAAGGAAATTTAGGGATTTAATTTGGAAGAAACTGAAATTAATTTTGGAAAGAACATTAATGACTCTAAGCACGCAGAAAAATGGTAGGTGATAAGGAGAGTAAGCGATAAGAAGGTGTATATCACTTGCTTATCAAGAGAATGAGAATTTTTATATGATATTTTTATATTGTAATTAATCTTTGGCTACCTAGCAATCCTTCGGTTAATGTGCGGGAGTTTATTAAAACCTTTGCTATATAACTTCTGCAAAATTGTAATTTTTTGTAGTGTAACCTTTCATTCAATTATGAAGTTGCAACGTTTCATATTTTTATTTTATATTTTTAGTAAAATTAATGGAAACAACGTAATACTAATGGCACGATTAAAGCCAAATAAATAGAAACAGTTTTAATACAAAATCTTACTAAAATAAAATAACAAACACTATCAGTGTATGAAATTCAAAATATCTTAAACTTAGACAAATTAATAAAACACATATCATGAATATAATAAATGGCTGCATTTCAATTTATTTTGGTGACCAATTTCTTTGCGGAATTGATGGTGTTTTCTTTGGCCTTATTTAATTACTCAGCACTAAATCTAAGGCCAATCGCATGCGTGCAATATCGTGCACTGGCTGCATGTTGTAAAATTATTAAATTAGTGAAGATTCTATTTAATAAGGATACAATGTCAGCAATTATAATGCTATACTCACTGGTATGATAAATAAATTTTTGGCCTCAGCATATAACTGCCATCTAGCAACTCACATCCCAGCATCAAACCTGAGGCATACGTATTAACATATTAGCTTCACTTTCCTTAGATAGTTATTCGAATTTGCTTAAATTCATATAGTAACTTGTCTTATGAGTTTTCTTGTTGTGAAAAATTCTGTGGATAGTAGATCCGAAATTCACCGAGTTGATATGCAACTTCATCCAAATCTGACTTACCCTCTAATCTCTCATAGAGCAATTGTTCATGAATCATCTAGTCAATGAAATTTGCCTACATTGACAAGAAATATAAGTATAAGTAATTGTTGCTAAAAATTAAATGAGCTATGGGCAACAAATTTAATTTAGAAGCATGAATAACTCACTAGTTGTCGAATCTGTCGCTCCCTTATGATTTTTCTTGATCATTGTTGCATCGGATCTACACATATCAACTTCCTCTTCTTCACGTCAACACATAATAAGTATCAGTGTTTATAGCTGTCCTTAATTGGTACATAAATCTAAAAATCACAAAAACTTAAGATTATAAAAACATATCATGGCAAATGATAGTAAATGGGTAGGTTTCAACTTTAAAACAAATACATTAGCTACCTTTGATAAGCTGCTAACATCAGATAAATATGCTGAATGGTTCATTACCACAGCTGTTGGTGGGTAGCAAAACGAAAGTGCTTGTTCCTAACAAGTTTTACAATCAAGGAAAATTGCGATTCAAATTGATTTTTTTATGACAACATATAGTAAACTTTGACTTCCTAAGACTTACTGAGACCCTAGGCGGAAGAAACCATATCTTTAGACCTCCAGAACGAATTTTTTCCTCATGAGTCATTGTGCATGCAACCATTGTTAATATCTGGCAAGATAAAGATAACAAATAAAATTAGTATCAGAGGTTTAACAGAAAAAAATTAAAGTGCAATTTAGAGTTTTACATTAGCATCTATCTATCACATAGGCTTAAGTACATCGAATGATCTTCTACAACCATTTATACCTTCATGTACAAGTATTTCCTCGCTGTTGTAAAAATAAATAAATAAATAAATAAATAACCTTACCACATGAAATCAAATGTCTAACAACTTTTATCTATATGTATATTAACAAGATACTTATTTGGGGGAGGCATTAGCATTATATAAATATATAGCTACCATTGCTTCTTCTTCATTGACGAGCATTTCTTTGGGGATTTCAAACGTCAACTAAAATATAAATAATTATGAAGTCATAGGAAAATTATTCATACTAAACATAATCTTAATAAAATAATTTTTACTTACTAGTATTATCAATGAACACAACCTTTCAACTTCACATTTGACGACATCCAACTCATACAGTTGTCCATCAGGGTTAGTTGCCTGCATATTAAATGTATACATTACAAGTATTTATTTTGATCATTTTCAGTTTTATTAAACACCATTTTTATTGTTCATATGTTACTATATTCACTTACTATTAACCATGAAATTCGCAGTTGAAAAACTTTAAAAAATACTTAAAACAGAGATAACTAATTTTTGTTACTTACCCTATTGCTATTTGCTTCTTTACCTCCAATAGTAGACATTACCCTGTTTGCAGGAGGAGTTAATATTTAGGCTAAATTCTAAAACTCTTGGCGTATTGTCCTTTGGATCTCTTGTTTCACTCTTAAAACTTTCAAATCAATGTATTCAGTTAAACACTGATACATAGGTTTTGAGAGTAAATTTAAATGTTGATTGCTGACAAATAAATTATCGAAGGAGGCTTGTGTATTCTCCTTGGAAAGCGTTTGGCTACACAAGTGCGAAATCAAATTATAGTTAACAGTTTCTTTTGTTTTAGACTGTCATACAAGTCTATTCTTGTGAGAAAATAACAAAAAAAGATAGCATAAGAAGAATCTATTTAATAATAATTTACTTTACATAATCTTAAAATGTAAAAAATAAAACTAATAAACGAATACTAAAAAATAATTATAAGACAATTGACTTTTACTATTGTGAAATTATATAGTTGTTAATTTTAAATATTTAGTCATAGTTAATTAATTAATTTATGCAAAAAATTATTAATACGGTACAAATTTTAACCAAGATGTAACTAGCAAACCTGTCCGTTCCAGTCCGATTAATTGATCTTTGCCAGTTTATTAGTATCAAGTATTTATTCAACAATGACTAATGGAATAAAACATCTTACCTTTTTAGAAGAATAAAGAGATAGTTTATATGAATTTTTGAACAACATATCACTCTTTTATACGTAATTGATATTTAAAAAAATTTTAATTAATTAATTAAATTAATATAATATTAGACCAGAATCAGATGTTATGATAAAATACTACATAGTATAATCCGTTATAAAAAAATTTTCATAAAGTAAAGTATTTTGATAAACGAGCCATAAAAATTGTAATAAAATAGAAAATGATTATAATATGATATAAATTAAAAATATTCGTAATATACTCAAGCATATGATTACTTATTTAACATGACTTAAATTGTAACATATTTACTGAGAATATCATATTCTAATTTTTGATTGACCGTAAAATACCTAAAAGTACTATATAAAAAAATTATTGTTTCTGGAGTTTAAAAGTAAAGAAAAATTGGTGAATAATTTTTTTAATGTAAAATAAGTAATGTACAGAGTAAATCAAAATAGGTATTTAGGAATATTTGTTTAAGTAAAATAAGTAATGAATATACATATGTCATGTTGAGTTGAGGTTGAGGTCAGATTTTAGCACGCAGATCATGCTAGTCTATGCTGATTTAGATTGAAAAAAAGGATAAGACTCTGTGTCATACCACGTTTTATATACATCTTTTTGTACAATATAATATCTAACAAATATTATCATAGCATGATTTAAATATAAATTGATTTAGGGGATTTACGTTTTTAATTATCATTTAGGAGAATCAAGTAAATTTGATCATCTTTTATTTTAATTAAATAAAAGAACTTTTAAGACCTATGTATAGCCATCATGTTAAATTAAGCACTTCGGATATATTTTTTATTTTCAAAATAAATTGATCGATTTAAATTGAGAAAATATATTTAAATATTTACTTTATTTGTGCTTAAACCAATATTATAATTTAAAATTATTATGAATAACACTCATTGTAAATCATTCTGAAAGTAATACAAGTACATTCGTTAGTAATCTCAGAATTGAATATAATATACTTTTATCATGTTTTAGAACCATAACATTTTAATTTAAAAATAATAGGATTGTTTATATCATAAAGGTACGCATATTCTTTTGATTTGTACTTTTGTAGTGTGGGATATGTGGTTACATGTTAATTATAGTAGAGGGTGGGGAATAATTAATTGCGGCGCTATCACCGTGGTGTAGGTTTTAAAAAATAAAAGGTTACACATGCTACCGGAACAAATTATATACAATTTAGATACTTTTTTTCATAATTTGTGGTTTTAATCAGGAATACGTAATTGAGATTTACCTAGAAGACACATTACAAACAACATCTTGGGCGGTGATGATTTCATTCTGTGCGATTTTTTTTTGCATCTCTTTTTTTGCGTTGAATTTAATCTTCAAAAAAAAAATAAAAACACATGAATAATGTCAGATTGAGTTTTAAATAAGTTAACAATCAGTTTAAATT
Source organism: Arachis duranensis (assembly GCF_000817695.3). Taxonomy (NCBI): domain Eukaryota; kingdom Viridiplantae; phylum Streptophyta; class Magnoliopsida; order Fabales; family Fabaceae; genus Arachis; species Arachis duranensis. The sequence continues at coordinate 34,878,959 of NC_029772.3, read as the reverse complement.
TTATAAATAATTGCTAACATGTAGACATAAAAAAGCTATGTTATGGAACGAATAAATTTAAAAAAATAAAATAAAATTAGTCACTAAAAAAGTTATTAAAAAAAGTTGATGTTACCAACCTCTTTGAACTACTCCTAGTCGCACGACCAGTCATGATGTGGCGTTATTCGTAGCGTGAGAGTTGAAAAGGGTGGATAATAGAAAAAAATAAAATAAGTTAATAAAAATGTTGAATAGTAATGACATTACTCTAATAGTGATTTATAACGTTTTCATACTCGTTTGAAATTTAAAAAGTAATACTCTCTAAAAAATAGGATGTTTAAGTTAATTTTTTTTCAATTTTAAATTAATTCGACCACACTTGCAAAGTTTGTTACAAGATTTTTTTGGTGGCATTTAATAGTATTCAAATTTAAGTTACTTTTTGCACAAGGTGGCAAATCGTTAAAATTTCAATTTAAAACTGTTGCCTATCAAATTTTAATTTAAATTTTAAATATAATTCAGATGAATTAACTGATTAATTTTACCGTAAAGTAAAATCTAACTTGATCATTTAATAAAAAAAGTTAAACATCCGTTTTTTATAATTTTTATCCCTTTCAAAATAAATATTATATTAATTAACAAACGACTTAATTGCAATATTAATATTATGTTTACAAATTATCTGATCTTTATAGTGAACTCTATTTTGTAACCTTTTTTTTTCTATTTATCCAATTCTTTCAAATCCTAGAGGAGGCCGCAGAGGCGCCGACAATAATAGACGGTGGCGGTAGAACCTTAATTTTTTGTTAAATGTATAACCCTAAGTTTTCAATTTGGTGGAAACTCACATGCAGTCGACTTCACATGAAGTTGTTTTTGGATAGATGACAAGTGTTACCATTTGGTTTTGAAAAAATTGGTTTATTTTATATAAATAATTTAATTAAAAAAACAATTGATATAGCGATGATGTTAGATTTTTCACCGTATTTTATTTTAAAAACAATTTGACTAATTTAAATTAAGAAATTGTAGTTAATTGTTTACTGTATAATTTTTTTATCCAAAATTAGAATTAAAAATAATTAAAAAAATAAAATTATCTAGTATATTGGGCCAGCTCAATGTTAATCAGAAATTAATTTTACTTTTTTTGTTAATATATTATTCTTTTTCAAATTTATTTGATAAGTATTTTTTTATTTTAATATTAACATGATCTTATTTATATCATATTTTGTTAAACTTAAAATTACTATAAAAATCTTTAAAATGTTAAATTATAAAAGCACACAATAAAAATGTAATATAAAATTGTCATAGTTTAAAGTTCTAGATAATATATGGATATTTGATAGAGAATAGTTTTTTCTCAATTTTGCATAAATATACAAATAGTATTTTCAGAATGATAATACTTCTATTGTATTTCTTTAAAAATTTTGAATATCATCTATTAATTTACAATCCTGTATATACTGAAGGAGAAAACTTAACTTTTTCTATTATGAGTATTTTTTATTATTTAATACATACAAAGTCATCTATTTTCATTTATGATAAAAGTTAAATGATATTAAGACTTTTTTGTTTAACAACATTAGAATAAAGCACAAAAATAACTTCATGTGAAATTGCCTGCAAGTAAGTTTCTACCTTTCAATTTTCAATCTAAGCTTTTCAATTCTTCGAAGAGGGGTATTGGAAGAAAGGGCAAGGGGCATGGGGTGGGTTAGGGTGACGCATTTAAGCGTTTGTTTCTTTTTCATTTTTTTTTGTTAAGACTCAAAACGGCAGCGTTTTATAAGAATTGGTCGATTCTTGATCTGGTCCAACTGGCAGATAATCAGCCGGTTTAGTATTTTTCAAACGTTATTTAATTTGCCAGTTTCACATGTTGGACCGATCCATTTTATTCATCAGTTCTCGGTTGAACAGAAATTAATGTAACAGAAAATAAATCGTAGCTTTAAAAAATAATCAACGTATTTTTATCAAGCTGCAATATTTGAATAAGATATTTTTAAATAAATTTAAAAAAACTATCACTTAAATTTAAAAAATTGAGTGTATTTTTCAAATATGGGCAACATTATGTAGATTGAAAACAAATTAAATTTCGTAGCTTTAAATTTGATTTGTACAAAATTCAATATTTAAAATTATAATTTTTGAAATATACTCAATCATTAGTCCTTATAAATTCGGAGCACCTAGATCATAGATAGTCAAAAGTTTTTCTAATTTAGCTATTCGTACAAGAAAATACTTAGTTAATTTTAACTCGAATTAACTAATATCACAAAAACATGTCTTCGAGGGGGAGAGGTAGGAGGCCTAGCAAGGGAAGAGATAGATCTACCATTAATGTCACAAGCGAATCAACAGAGCCTTGTGTAACACATCATGGACAAGAATAGAACAAAGTAGAGGAAAAAAACGCCGAAACAAATAATAGATACTTCATTAAGGTAACCGGTCCAATTTTATTGTACAACTAAATATGGTCGTTATATTATGATCGGTCTATGTGAATAATAGATCTAAGCCCAATTTTATGTTTTTCTTAACATTAATTTAATTCTTAATTTTTATCTCGTACTATTTAATATAATAGAAAAAAAAACTATTTTATTATTTATTAGTACATATCTTTAGTACAAGAAGTTAAATATTTTTCGAAATTTTGTAGATTGTTTTTTATTACAATTTTTAAAACATGAATCATTCTTTTATGTGTAAATAATTCTTCTGCAACATAACTCATGGAAAAATGTATTAGATTAATTTTTTAGCGTATGTTTTGTGAAGAGCGATGTAATCATTTTTTTAACTTCAAAAAGCTACACTACTCATATGTGTTACATGTTTATGACTAAGAATATATTAGAATAAAAACTTATATGTTTATGCTTTCAATTTTATTATTTTCGATATTGTAATGCTTAAAAGATATAAAATGTATTTTTTAATTAAAAAGAAAAAAATAAAGTACATTCTTTGTGATAACTTTTTATACGAATTAATTTTCATTAAATTTTATGTACTCTTTAGAATACGATATTAACGTTTATTAATTATTTAGTATTTATTGATGCTTTAAATATATGTTTGTAATTTGTGTGTTATGACAACATTTAAAATACAGCTTTCATGGAAGTTTAAATACGGGTAACAAGAAACAAAAGGAGGTGAACACGCCCCTTAACAAGAACCAGTCTCAACACGTTGAAGCTCACTCACTACCCAACTACAACCAGTATTACTACCAGTGTGAAATTATTTTTACTAATGCAGTTGATAAGATGACAACAACTATAACCTCTTTGACAAAAATCCTCAAAAAATAAAACCAAATGGCTTATCCATTGTACGCTGTTAATAGAAGTAGATCGGACAATACGTACATAGAAATTTAGCTATTAATAATACGACAAATATCAATAATTCAAAAGCTGATAACAAAGTTGACATAGATAAAATAATGAGCAAATTCATTCGATCCCAATAATGTCATAAAACAATTGTACAACTCACCCTACACAAATTATCCCCTAGCAATAATTCTGATAAACACGCAAAAGACGTAACTCTCAAGGAGCTCTTCAAACCAAATGTCTCCCCACGAAGATGAACTGAATTATATTGGAATTCAAATACGGGAATATATATCGGTAAAAAGGGTACCTCATCATTTGCGTTGCCGCGGCATTCATGTGGCCCAAAAATTCCACAAGTATGTGTGTAAAAATATGAACTTGTATTGTGATGACATTGTTTAGTATTACTGTTTTTAATTTTATTGTTTAATTACACATGATGATGGCTTTGTGTTTGCAGTGGATGCCCATTAGTTTTAGACCACCGGAGGACATGATTCTAACGACGGATGAGCTTACTTGTGCTACTTATATTTTTGGCCCGAATTTAAAGTTCCAAGATAATCGGTAAATCCTTATAACACTATTCGATTGATGCAAGTCTATTTTATACTTTGGTAACAACAATTGCCTAAACTAAATATTTGCATGTGTATTCGTAAAGGAATGAAATACTGGTGTCAACTCGTACCTCATATGCAAATAGAGAAAGTTTGGCCACATTAATTCCAGGAGAACAAGTCATCCAAGATGTAAATATTTATTTTTTATTATTTAACATGAAAAGTACAAAATGTTAATGTAATGTATTGTAAAAACAAAAATATACAAATATATTTGTTTGAAGGTTATAGATTTCATTACTTGCATTCTCACACAAGAGCATAAAAAGCTTAACAAATTGCCATCCGTATAGTTTCTGCTAACAACCTTTTCAGTAAGTTTCAATACAAAAATACCCCAAAAAAATTTGTATTTGATATTTTGTTTGGTTTAAGTTTCAAGTAGCATATGAATAATTTGATGTCATATTTTTTTATGACAATATAATCAACAGCTAGCACTTACATGGTCCAGACCACCCAATCAACTAAAGGAACAATATGCAGATAACAATATGTATAAGATTGAGTACTTGTCAAGGGTAAGTCTTTTAATTTTTAGTAAATAAAATATGATTTATTTCATCCAAATTGTATGTTTATCTTAATAGCATAGTCTCACAATCCTCATTATTTTGTCAATAAGTAGATTTTTGTCCTCATCAACGATCTCAATGAGCAATGGTTCCTGATGATCGTAGACATGAAAAAAGAAAAGATCTTTCTGTTTGATTCTTGTAAAATACCAGACAGAAACTATGGTAGGCTATTATCAGTTGAAACCATGGTAAGTGGTCTAGTTTGATTTTTTTAAAAGTAAAATTAGTTTTTCAACTTTTATTCTCTATTAATTTTGAATGTTTTGTATATAACGAAAAAAATACCACATTGTTTGAAATTACGATTTGAATTTGTATTTTAAGATCATTGCTATATTCGGTTTGTAAGTGATTTAGTAGTTTGTTTAATTTGAAATTAAGGTTCATTTGTTAACATTAATATCGAATTGATCATTTTTAAATTTTTTATAATCTAACCATTTTAGACAGGTAATAAAAATTAACTCGTTACATTGCTTGCACTACGCAGTATCCAACCATATTTTATGTCACACAGGCTATATTCATTGAACGAATGTTAGAACCAAAATCTTTCTACAATTCTAGTGACATCACTGAACCTCGGATTTTTAAGTTTCGTATCGTGAAACCGTCTGACCTGCCACAACAAAGGAAAGGCTCGTAAGTAATATTATTTTTAATTAAATTTTTTACTGTCATGTCTATTGAGTTTGTTATGTACGAATCATGTGTTCGGTTAAACTGATAAGGTAGTACAATCACACATTTAACTAAACAGTAACGACTGCAACATCTAGGTTGTTCAATGTATGAAAGAGTGCGGGTGGACTGATAATTTTGGCATCACGGTAACCAACCTTATTCATTTTATAAATTTTTTATTATTATTAGGAAAAAATATAATATATATATATATATATATATTATTCTAATTGCTTTGTACTTTTAAAATTATTAGGTTGATGACAATGATAAGATGAGGCTAGCAACAGACTTGGTTAGCAAAGAATTCAATATGAAGAAGTCAGAAGTTATGGATAAGGCACATGCATATATGAAAGATATACTACAAAAACAGTCATGACTACAAAAGGATATATAATTTTTTATAATTTTTTTCTGTCGCATTTTATATTTGCTGAGACACGTTATATTTTGTTATGCATTTTTTTTGCTTCAGTGATTTTTTTATTATAGGATATTTTGTTCTCTAATCAAACCTACTGTTGAGTCATTTGAAGTTTATTTCTGTGCTTAATAAAAACTAATATCATTTAACTTTAATTTTTACCTTTCAAGATAAATCCAAAGATATAACTTTTATGCATTATATAATTTAAAAGATATTTATTATATGGCTATCTAATAATATTCTAAACTTAAAGTAACTATTGTTTCTGGATAGTATTCAAATGATGATCATAATAATAAGAAGATTCACATTCGATTATGAAAATCAATCTCATCTTGAAGATATGATATTGTTTTTTTCTAAAAATTTAAATCAAGCAATAAAGTATAGTTTAATTAATGTGTACATTGAAATAAATGTAAATTGTATATAGTAGTTGTCACACGTGGAATTGCAATGGCTTCCTTTTATCTCAATGTACTATATTACACTGCGACTTAAATATATAAATTATTAGTTAAGAAACCTACATTTATGTGCTGTTTTTTATTAATTTAGTTCGAAATAATAAATTTCGATATTGTTTTATAGGATTATTGACATCAAATTTTGATAATTTGGCAAAAAATTTTAAATGCTTTGTGTCTTAATTCTTCCAGAAAATCTTCAACAACTCATAAAAAGTTAACCGCATAGATGGTTGTAGATTATAGTGATAGATAAGGGTAAAAGTTGCGATGATAATAAATAGTGATAATTCATAATGATCGGGTGAAGAGAAGGTAGCAGGAGAAGAAAAAAATAAAAATGAAGGCTAAGGTAATTTAATAGTCAATAACAGGCATGTCTACAGAGAATAGTATATAGTAAAAGAAAGAATAGTATTTAATATGGTGAAGGGATATTAAAAAAATATAAATTAATGTTTTAAAAAAATAATAAAAATAAAGATAGTTTAAAAAATTAAATATAAAATTTAAAAAATATTTTTCACCAATTGAAATTATGTATGAATATAAAGAGTATTTTGAATATGAATTTTTATCTCTACTTCAAATTAAATACTATTGAAAATAGATAAGTAAAGTTAATAACGTTTATAAATATTTAATCGTTTGTAATGTTTATAAATATTTATTTGGATTTTGTTATACATAATAACAACATAATAATTTATTTAATATCTTATTTAATTTAAATTTATAAATTTTATACAATCTAAAAATTAAATAACTTATACATTTTTTATTTTTTATTTTTTGAATGTTTTTATTTTTAATATTTAAATTATTATATCTAATTTATAAGATTAAAATTAAAATTAGAACTATTAATATCTTAAAAAGTCACTAAATATGTTAAACCACTAATATAATATTTAAGCAGGTCAGTACACTACACTTGAATAGTGTCCCAACCAATTTAAAATCATCGTGCACTATAAAAAATGTTTTATTTTATCGCAATTATTCAATAGGAATTTTTATAAACCCCTGAAAAATTACTAAGAGAAGTCTTTTTTCCCTTTTCATTTTTTGGAATTCAATTTACACGATTTTCTATTTTTAATCTACAGGAGTTTTATAAACCCCATTAAAAAGTTTTTAATCTCGGATAAATAGCCGCTTCATTCATTTTTTCCCAAAATTTGGCGCAAAATGAAAACCTAAACCCGCCCAAACCAAAACCTTCTTCTCAATCCTTCCCTAAATCCATATTATGTTTACAAAATGTTTACACCACACAGCAGCTTCTTCTAATCCTTGTATCTTGATGGTTTGACTATTTAAAAAAATATATGAACAGATATTAAACTGAAGATGCTATTTTACCTGTTGTAAATGATGATTTTGTTGTAGTCCCAATCTTCAACCCATCTGCAAATAGCACACCGTTCTGTAGTCCACTTAGCATAAATCGGTTCATACTTCTCTGTCATAGAAAACAGTCTTCAGCAACATTATCACTTTCAGAAATTCTTCTAGGAAAATCATGATATTATGAATTTGTACAATAAAAAACTATGATTAATGTACCTTGCAAAAATGTAAGCAACTTCTGCTTCCTTTCTTTTAAGGAAGGTCTTTTGTGTTTGATAGAAACTACAACATTAGAAGGGTCAAGCTTCCTGAATTGCTCACATATTTGCATTACATATTTTTCTTATATTTTACCCATTTCTTTCATCTTTAAAATTACATACTCTGATTACTGCAATGAAAAGTTCAAACACTAGGAGAGTTTTATTATGGTTATATGAGAAGTGGCCAAGATAAGCAAACATAGCTTCAAATCTTGTTATGCAAAGTAATATTCCACCTGAAATATTTACCTGAAGTGTGATGGGTGGCCAATCAACATATTGTTAAGAATAATTTGTAAAAGATTGATGTGTGATGAAGAAATCTTTACTTGAAATGGCAGTGGTAAGAAGTCCATCACCAATAATCATGCATGTTCCAAGAAGAACCACAATTAGCAGAGTTGTAAAGGCCTTATACTTCTTTAGTAGCATCTTTACCAGAGAGAGTTCATCTTAGCAGGAGGCTCCTCCATCTCATACGTTGAAAACGCTTCATCCGAGTGTCGTCGATTTAGAAGAAGACTAGCCTTAGGATGCCTAAAAATCAACGAATATAGAGAAAATGTACCACCTGCTTAGCAACAAATGAAATAAAGAAAAACAGAAAAAATCAGCTCTAAGAAATAACAAAAACATATTTGAATAGTAGCACCAATGTGAGAGTCCAGAACACAAAAGAAAAGGTACCAAAAATCTCCTCATTGGTTTCTAAGTGCTCAATATCTTCTGCAAATGTGCTTGTGTAAACATACAAAGGAGAAATACTGCAATGAAAAATTTCAACACGAAATTTAAGAAACTCACATTGATGGCAACAGCACTAGGAGAGTTCTTAATGTCAATTGGCACATTGGGGAAGAATTGGACTTCGCCATCACCGCTTGCTTCGAATTGAAATAGGACCTCTTCCTGCCCAATTTTGGTGAAGTTGAATTTGCTCTCATTCAACTAGCGGCCTTCATTCAACTGGGCAATAAAATCATGCTCACCCATAATCACCTGCACCAGAATTACCCCCAAAAAACCACACATGAAGCCTAGTGTAGAGCTAGTAGTTTATCAAGATAACTAGAGAACATTAAATAAAGAGGGCAGAGAAATCAGACCTTAGTTTCACAGGCAGTATCATCATAGCAAAAAAGCCCTCTCTGCATCCGATCTTCCCACTACAACACTAAAGCATACAAACTTAAGCATAAAAATCTTGAACCAATAAAATTGTTCATGACATGTAAATCCAGCAAAAATAATAGCGAGTAAAGGCCATATGCAAAAGTATATCCACCTTGTTTGGGAATAAAACTTTTTAATAAATGATGCTAAAAAAATAGAACAAAGTAATTCTCATCACTAAGGCTACATCCAAAAGCTACTTAACGATTAGCCTTGGCGACTCTCTCTATCTCATCCTTTTTCTTGATAGCATAGCTAAAATGGAAATATTAACTTCAGCATTCATTAGTATGATGAAGAGTAAATGTAATAACGTAACTTTCTTGTCACTACACAGACAAAGAATTGCACCTATTATATTAATAGATTTAAATTATAGATACCTATTCGATGAACCTTTTACTGAATTAATAAGTTCATCAGCCAAGCATTTCGTAATTATCTTAATGTTCCTGAAAGCAGCTTCTCATGCACCCGTTGTTAGAAGATAGATAGCTTGATTGACACGGTGAAGAGGCGAGATATCAATAGCTTGCCTCTTAACAACTCCAGCAGACCCAATACGAGTTACATCTTTATGAGGACCATTGAATAAAAGATAGAATTCATATAAGTCAGCTTTAATAGTGTCAAAAAAATTCTCTTTGATGAAAATGCTGAAACACGAATTTAGTGAAATGTGAGCACTTTAATAAATTTAAGCAACAACACGTATTTAAAAGTTAAAAAAATTATTCCACAGAAGAATTTTACATAATCAATGATGACAAAGCAAAAAATTTTTCCAGAGAAAGGGAGAAAAACTACAATCCCATGAACTAGTTATAAGTTAGGAGAATGATCAGATAGAGCTAATACAAAATGCCATCATCCAGGCAATCAAACCAATAGGGAAACAATTAATCATCATTTCATTCTCCTGTAGTAAAGGTTTCATCAAGTTCAAATTTATTTTAAAATTACACATAGTACAGAAATAACAGCAGAATACACTAGTACAAAAGCAATAGAGTCAATCTCCCAAGTAATAACAAGGAAATCCAAAACCAAACTACATGTGGAGAATAATCAGATAGAGCTAATACAAGAAGCCATCATCCAGGCAATCAAACCAACAGGGAAAACAACTAAACATCATTTCATCCTTCCAATTCTATCAGACTAAAACATGAATATAACAAAGAAAGGTTAAAATAACAGTCCATAAAAAACGTATTAAGATAAAAACATTACATAAAAACTAATGCTTTTTTATTCTTCAATCAATTAACAAGATAATATTGTATATCATTAAAGTTTCAAATCAAACGATGCATAAAGGACAAGGAGAATGGTCAGATAAAGCTAATACAAAATAGCCATCATTTAAGCAATCAAACCAGAGTAAAACCCCATAATGGCCCCTCAGATTGAGGCCGTGCACCAATGTTACCCCTGACTTTTGAAATGCTCTAATTGCGCCCTTCAAATTGAGCTCCGTGCGAAATCCTGGTCCGTCCCCCTAATTCCGGCGTGACTCAGCAGCCGGAGCGCTGAGCTGGCTGCTTATGGTCCACGTAGGCAGCCTTAAACGGCTAGCTGATGTGGACTATCATCAAAGAATCTTCGAATTCCCTGAATTAGTCCCTGGTACCAATTATAAACCCTAAGTTGTTCTTCCCTCTTCCTGTGTGAATTCGTTCGTCCTGAAGCTCTTCTTCCCTCTTCCTTTTATTCTTCTTCTGAGTCCTCTCCCTCCATGAGTGACAGTCACGCTTCTCGAAGGTCGAATTGCTCATCTGCGACTGAAAACTGGAGAGGGAACAATGTGCATAGCCGGCGATCAGCACTTCCAGAGTGGTGTGGTTGTGGGTGCAGGCCTGTCCTTCGGTGGTCAGGAACGTAGAGTCATCCTAATAAGCCGTTCTTTGGGTGTCCAAATTATAACGTGAGTGCAATTACTGACTGAAATTTATAGTGTTAGTTAGTTGAGGTAGTTGTTTGATAAGGTTGATGCATATTTACAGACTAGTGGAAATAATTGGTGTGGGTTATTTGTCTGGGCAAATTCGGTACAGGATGAGGTGCCGCTGAAGTCTGATGAAGAAGATGAGCATGTTGGGATGAAGATGAACATTGCATGGAAGGTGGGCAAACTGGAAGCAGATCTGAGAAATGTAAAGCTGATGGTCCAAGTGCTTGGTTTAGGGGTATTCATGTTATTTGTGTTTGTGTTGATGTTGATGTTGAAGGTTTGATTAGGCTGAGAAGAAACACAGAACTAGTGTAATCCAGTTTATGAACAATGTAATTGACATTACATTGTTTTTGATATATTGAATGACTATTTGGTTTTGTTTTTATAAACATAATTGATATGGATAAGCAACAGTAGAAAAAGCTTACATAAGGCACAATTCATAACTGAATGACAATAAAAATAGTTCATATAAAATTCTGCAATAATACATTGATGACAATAACAAGCCAAAAAATTCTGAGCATTCTTTCAGCTAGATTCCAGCAACTTAGTATTTAAAAGTTGTAGAGGTGTCTATAAATCACCATGACCAAAACAAAAGAGACTAAGATAATTGTTTCACAAAATATTACAATCTTTCATAATTTCAACCTAAAGCTATGATGATAATCACTCCTTTCTTGGCGGTTTGAACCCTGGGGTGGGTACAAACTTGAGGAAGTTGGCGAGCCTTGCTGCAGTTGCCTCACTAGCTCCCTCCATTGGATTGAATGATGCAGAGCCAGTTGGAGTAGGTGACCTTCTTCTAAGTGGCAGTTTCCCAGGTCTTGTAGGTGTGTTCCTATTTTGTTCATGCTCCTACAATGCAGACAATATTTGACATAAGGCTTATAAAATAAGACAAATAATAAAAACACATTACATGAAGCATTATTAAACACAATACATTTTGGGAGTTTTCAGCTTCAGAGTATGAGGGTTGAGACAAATCAATCTCAGCCTGCTGGACATCCACATCCACAAGAGTGGCAGAAGCAGGGGCAGATGCAGTAGCAGTAGCAGACGCTGTTGCAGTTCCAGAGCCTGTAGCAGTAGCAGAGGCAGTTGCAGCTTGATGTACATTGGAAGTAGTTGTTGTAGCTGATGCAGAGGCAGTTGCAGTGACATTCTGAGCAGCAGCCTTAGGGTCTTTAGCAGCAGCCTCCGCAGCTTTCTTCTTCTCAGCCTCTGCAGCTTCAGCAGCCTTCTTCTTCTCACACCCTCTTTTTGTATGACCTTTCTGCAAGCAATACTTGCAAGTGAATGGTCGTAGCTGTCTCTTAAGAGCGGTGGTTGGCTTTGATTTCTTGCTAGACTGACCCCCTCATCCGCATCCTTCCTTCTCTTAGTTTGGAGCTGTCCAGGTTTCCTCTTAACCAAAGGTGCCAATGGTTTGTTGGCCTCAGATCTTTCCCATAATTGTTGGCCAGGTAAAGGATTTATGTGGTGGGAGTAAGTGGATTTGTAGGACTCCATTGTAAGGAGCTTGTGGCAGAAATCCTCTGGCCACTTGTTGACCCTAGTAATAGCAGCACATGCGTGCACACATGGGATTCCTGCAACACCATAATCAACAATAACAATTAGGTGCATAGTTAATTAGACTCACTAGGCAGAGTAGTTAAATAATTAAGTAATAGTTAAATACATTACCTGTTAGCATCCAAAACTGACAAGTACATAGCCTTTTCCCCAGATCCACTACATGGTGTGTAGGGTGTCCATGTACCTCGAACTTCTCGTATCCGGTGTCTCCAGCCCAGATTGGTTGCCATTGCCTAGATTCCTTCCTCAGCTTCTCCAGTCTGCTCTTGATCACTGGGGGAAGTATCCCCACATGATTATCCAACTTCACTTTATTTTTGGCCATCGTCCTCATTACGAACATCCTAACCTCTTCCAGCAATGTGATTATAGGCTTCCTCCTAGCTTCCTTAATCTTTGCGTTGAATACTTCGCACGCATTGTTACATATTGAGTCTAACTTTGCCTTGTGACTGAACTGAGATCTTGTCCAAGAATGTGTTGGCCATTTTTCTAGGTATGTCCATGCCTCCGGATTAAGCCGCTTCAACTTTTCCCTATGTTCCCTGAATTCCTCAAAGGTTGTGGCTCGTGCATAATCCCACAGCAAGCCTCTTAGCTCCAGATCTTTCCATTTCTTGTTGAAATTCTTCCACAAATGCCATACACAGAAACGGTGATGCACATTGGGCATCACCTCCTGTACAGCATTTATGAGCCCCTGCAACACAGAATGGATGCAAGTAATAATTAACACAGATACAGCGAAGATAGGTTTGTAGAATACACAGTTATATGCTCACTGAATTAGACCCTAACTTTTTTAATTTTCACCATAATAGACCCTGACTTCTAATATTTTCACCATAATAGTCCTTGGGTTTCTATTAAAGGCACCATAATTGTCCCTAACTTTTACTATCGTGCATCTACAGTAGTCCTGTTCACATATCAGCAAATCGCTTACAGATCCAGTATATTATAACACAGTAAAGCAACCAAACAGAAAACTAAATCAGTAGGGATTAGCAGCTATGTACCTTTTGCATATCAGATATGAAACACCAATCATGTGTCTTGTAATCTCCCAAATCTGCGTGCAATAGTTCCAGGAACCATTTCCAATTGGCAGTGTTTTCAACTTCCACAATTGCCCAAGCAATGACATATATGTGGTGGTTTGCATCCTGCCCAATAGCTGATAGAATCTGCCCTCCAAAGACAGTTTTCAGGAAAGCACCATCAAGTCCAATGTGTGGACGACATCCTGCCTTAAATCCATTCTTGCAGCCACTTAAACACACATACATTTTCTCAAATATGACATCACCATTTGGCTGTGGGATGGTGCAAATTTGGACAGTTGAACCCGGGTTGGTCTTCAGCAGTGTCTCCCCATAGTCCCTCACCATTGCATACTGTGCCTTTTCATCACCATATACAAGATTTCTAGCATCAGACAGTGCCCTTGAGATTGAGTTCCTATTCAATGACAGATCATACTTGGTCTTGAAGAAGGTGTTTGCATCACAATGCCTGAAGTTGGGATACTTTCTGACTTTCTTCACCAGCTTACTAGCAACCCAGTTACGATTGGCTGCTCTGTTCTTATCCTCCCTTGCACAGCTATGATCATCTCTGAAAGTCTTCACTTGCCAGCAAGTATCGTCTCGGTCATTGGAAGCAAAGATAACCCAACTGCATTCCTTCACCTTGCAAACTGCCCTAAGCCTATTGCTATCATTTTTATTGAATCGAATACGCCTTCCCTCCTGGATGGTGTACTCCCTAACAGCCTCTTTAAAATCCCACTTCATATTAAACTTCATTCCAACCTCTAAGTGAAGCTCCCCGAACCTAGCCCCCTCTCTAAAAACTGGAAACACCTCATCAGACTCGGTCTCCTCTTCTAATTCGTCTTCAGAGTTGGGTGGGGTTTTCATCTCCAATGAATGCCAAGAGTTGGCACCATCAGAATCAGTCCCAGGATCGTATGCATCATAATCATCATTCTTATCATTTCCAACTTTCCCGAAATCCACTTCAACATCAGAATTACCCTCCACATAAGCATCGTCATCAACACAAATCTTCTCCTTCATCTTATTCTTTCCCTTACCCTTATCTTGTGAATCACTCTTATTACTTGTTTTCTTCTTACCCTTTACCTTAGGTGAAGGAACAGGGTCCGCAGCACATGAATCAGATGAGTTATCTTCCCTTACTGGTTTATAGGGCTCATCTTCTGAACTATCATAAGAATTAGAGGACTCCTCATCAGAGGACATCAACATCACTGGGATCTTGCTACCCTGCCCCCTTTTCTGAGCCTTTGTGCCTCCTATCCCAGTGGCAGACCTCAGGCAATACCTCCTATAAACTTTTGTTTGACTTGGTTTCGGGGTGTTCCTGGCCTTCTTTTTAAGTTTTTGTTCAGTCGGCACCTTAACAGATGCTTTTACCCCTTCCTCCCTAGGTCGACTCACATTAGCAGTAGGATTCTTTTCATCATTTGGCCTAGCAGTATCGTTTGGGGCAGCTGCAACATTTTCCTTAGCTTGCGTCCCAAGGTCCCTTACTTGATCATCAATGTATACCATAACATCCTCCCCTTCTATCAGTTCAGGTGACGAAACCTCATGTTCAATGTAAATATCAACAAGACCCGCATTCTGTGAACCCATCTCACACATCTCTCTTAGGTCTGCATCACTATTTAACTTTCTCAATCCCTCTCCTATGCTCTTTCCAGGTACAAGCCACCAGACTTCCTTCATTCTCTCATAACCCAGCTCCTTATAATAGTTTCTCAGGTAAAATACATCCAGCCTATCCACCTCAACATCACCAAGGCAGTTTCTGTTGTCCGGATAGTAACCAATCTTTCCATCCACACCCTTTTCAAAACTTCCTCCATGATGAAACATAATGTCCAGTACTTTATCCATCTGCCAGATAAGTTAACAAACAAATTAAACACATGCAACCTTTCTTTGAGGAAGAAAAAAAACAGAACAACCCCTTCCTAACAACGTAACCACAAAAAACCTAACAACATAGAAATCTAAACAAAACACCAAACGAAGATGAACTCTCATTCAATCAACACACCACGTGAAGAGCCATCAGTGAAAACCCAAAAAAAATTTTAACTTCAACTACACATTGTATTACTAACCTTGTTGTAGCTAATGATGATGATACCCTCTGCTTCAACAACTTCGTACCTGTGGCGTCCTTCCTTTTCCTGGCAATGAACTCACTCAACCACTAACCAGAACATGCCCTAATGTCACAGCAGTCTCTGGATGACAGAGAGAAGAAACGTCTGAAGAGAAGAAGGAGAAAGACTAACGAATGATCAACCCTCTCCCCAAGCAACCTTTCAATTCCCCTCCAAGGCAAAACGACGTCGTCCTGATTCATTAACTCCAACCAGGCAAAACGGCGTCGTTTAAGGCTGCCTACGTGGACCATAAGCAGCCAGCTCAGCGCTCCGGCTGCTGAGTCACGCCGGAATTAGGGGGAGGGACCAGAATTTCACATGGAGCTCAATCTCAAGGGCACAATTAGAGCATTTCGAAAGTCAGGGGTAACATTGGTGCACGGCCTCAATCTGAGGGACCATTATGGGGTTTTACTCGATAAGGAAACAAATAATCCTCATTCTACAAACATTACTTTGATTCTAAATAATTTTTTTTATAATTTTACTTATAAAGATTTTTACTCATCATGAAATGTTTGTAAAATGACTAGAATCACATTGGGATAAGTATTGTTTTGGTCCCTCACGTTGAGGGTTGGAATCGAACCCGTCCCTGATCTAATTTTCGATTTAGAATCGTCCTTAACATTTTTTTCATATTAAAATCATCCTTTTCTACTTTTATTTTTTTGTTTTTACCAAATTACCCTTTATTATTAAAAAATTATAAAATAAAATAATTATAAAATAAATAAAAAAAGAAGAAA
>NC_029772.3:34826626-34862040 GCF_000817695.3 Arachis duranensis | reverse complement strand
CTCCTCTCCCCTTGGTCACTGGCTTGCCGTCACCGCTTCTTCCCCCTCTCTTTTATGCTTCTGCTTTTTCGGCTTCTGTGTCTTCTTCTACTTTTTCTGTTTCTGCTTCTGTCTTTGTTTCTAATTTTAATTTTGATTTGTTATTTTCTAATTTCATTATTGTTGTGTGTTGAATTTGTTGTTGAATTTGATGTTGTTTAATCTGATTTGGTGTTCTTGAATCTGATTTGGTGTATTTGGTGGTGGTAAAGGTGCTGATAATAGTGATAAAGGTGCTGGTGGTGGGGAAGGGTATTTTTGTCCATAAAAAATAAAAAGGATGATTTTAATACGAAAAAAATGTTAAGTACGATTCTAAATCGAAAATTAGATCAGGGACGGGTTTGATTCCGACCCTCAACGTGAGGGACCAAAACAATACTTATTGTATATGTATCATTTTTTTCCTACAAGTTTATGTACTAGTCATTCTACAAACATTTTATGATGAGTAAATAATTTTAAGAGTAAAATTATAAAAAAACTAAATTTATTTAGAATAAAATTAACGTGACTAAGTGTAATTTGTTTAGATGTGATTAAAAAATAATTGAATAACTATGTACCGTAAAAAATTGATATTATTGAAGGATAAAATTAAAATTTATTTCTATGTATCATTTTTGTCCCTAATATTTTCGTCCTATTTAAGTCCCTAACGTTTCAAAATTGTCTCAATCCATCGTCAATTCCATTAACAAATTCTTAACGGCATGATAATATTGAGTCAATTTTGAAACGTTAGGGACTTAAATAGGACGATTCAAATGTTACGAACAACTTTGAGACTTACCCCAAATGTTGGGGACAAAATTGATACTTTACTCTTAATAAAATTAGAAGTTATAGCTTGGGAAAGTAAAATTATTTAAAATACGATTTAAAACTCTAATCCTAAAGGTTTTTGCCCAAAATTAGGCCAACGGGCTAAATCGAGCCTAAGGCCCAACATATATAAGTCTTAGTTATGAGCATTTAAGCTCATTAATCAAAGAGAATAGAGAGACACACTGAGATTTGGAAGAAAAGAGAAGAGAAGGGTTTCATTATTGACCCTCATCTTTGATCGTCCATAACTTTTGATCTAGTGCTCTGATTGATGAGCCATGTGCGGCCACGCGTAGCTCTCCTTATCCTCTTCGATTCTATCTAGGTATTGTGTGAGTACCTCTATGTCCTCTGCCCAGTTTTATTTTCCCCTTTTAATTTGTGTTTTAGCTTGGGTTTTGAGAAAATCGTGTAATTTTGATTGTTTATGGGTGCTCTAGTATGAGCTATTGGTAAGTTCCATCCAACTTTCATGTGGTTTAAGGTAAGGAAGCTTAACTCCCTTCATTATTCCCAATTTTAGGTATAAACCCTAATATGAATGTTGAGATATATTGTTGTGACTAGATTATATGGAATAGAGATTTGGTTGGGCTGAATTTGGTGTGAACCAGAACTTAATTGACAAATTTGAGTGGCAGACCTTGGAGATTGAGCGGGAAAGGGCTTTGATGACTTGCATCATTTACCTTTCTTTCTTGCATAAAAAGACCATAAAAGAGCACAAATCTCATTTGATCAGTACAATTCATGCATTATTTAATGAATATTATGGTACACTACCTTGAAGATGAGTTGTGCTGAATTGCAGGTGAAAAAAGGCATAAAAAATGAGAAGAAGACAAGCAAGAAGCTGGGCGTGTGAAATTGGCGTGTCACTTGAGGACAAACGCCACAAGAATACAAGGGTGTGGCACGCCAGAAGCTAAGCGTGGCATGCCAGTACTAAATTCCAGAAGGGAGAACCAAGCATGCAAGTGGGCATGGCACGCCAAGGACTGGGCGTGGCACGCTAGTAATAAATCCCAGAGAGCAAAGAAGAGGAACATATGAAGGGCGTGGCACGCAAGGCTGGGCATGGCACGCCGGATCCATCAACTATCATGGGCGTGCCACTTGAAGTCGAAGGCGTGGCACGCCAGTTCTGAAAGTCACTTTGGCGTGCCACTTGAAGATCCAGGCGTGGCACGCCAAGCTTGAAGAATGAACAAATATATGGGCGTGCCACTTGAGCAACCAAGCGTGGCACGCCAGACATCACAAGCAAGATCTGGGCGTGCCACTTAGTGTTGAAGGTGTGGCACGCCAGGCCCAAACACTCACTTTGGCGTGCCACTTGAAGGTCAAGGCGTGGCACGCCACTTATTGGAACAACACAAGATCATGGGCGTGACACGCCAACCTTCAGGCGTGGCACGCTGGTATAACTTTCCAAAAGATGTGGAAGAAGCCAATTAAAATAGGCGTGCCACTTGAGCTCGAAGGCGTGGCACGCCAATGACTATTCTTCACTTAGGCGTACCACTTGAGTAACAAGGCATGGCACGCCAGTGCCATTCAGAGGCAAGAGAAGACTGGGCGTGCCACTTGAGTTCGTGGCGTGGCACGCCAAGCAGAGAGGCCATTTACATAAAAAGGGCGTGGCAGACCCTGGGCGTGCCACGCTAGTGCAACTTTCCAGAGGACTCAACAAGCACACAAAGGGTGTGGCACGCCAGTTCAAATTTCCAGAAGCAAGGAAAGTGGAGGAATGAAAGGGCGTGCCACTTGAGCTCGAAGGCATGGCACACCAACACAAGAATGTCACTATGGTTTGCCACTTGAGCTCGAAGGCGCGCCAAGGTTGAAAGAGGGACGAGCGTGCCACTTGAAGGATTGAGCGTGGCACGCCAAGCCATTTTGCAAGGCACGTGACACGCCTGAGAAGCGCCAACCACACGCCAGCTAAAGGGTCACGTTTATTAAGTACTTTCTTTCCCTCCAAAATGTAATTTTCCTTTTTCACTTTTGTAATTCTTTTATTTTCACTAGGAGTAGTATATACCCCAAAAGAGTACTGAAGAAGGGGTTAAGCAGTTAGTTCTAGATCCACTTTTACATTCCACTTTTGAGTACTTTCTAAGCTATGAGTAGCTAATTTCCCTCTCATTGAGAGAGGGAGCTCTGTTGTACTTGATGGATTGATAATAGTGAAATTCTTCTTCTCTTCATCTTCTCGTGATTTGCTAGGAGGAATTTCGTGCTTAATGTTTAGTATTCAATCATATTGGGAAAGAGATTGAATGCAATTGGGTTTCATGAGAACCTTGGGAAAGGAAACATGAAACAATGCTTGAAATCCCTTCTCACATTTGAGTAGATTATGGGTTTTGGTGATGGGATATTTGACATATAATCCTCCCTCTACCTGAATCTACAAAGGTGTGTGGTATAATCAGGGACCAAGCATATCTCTCTTCATGAGCAATTAGACCAAGGAATTGGCTATTAATCAAGATCTGAGAGATTGAGTCACCAAGGGATTAGGGCTCAATCAATCATGATTGCCAAGAGGTCAGTGAGTTGCATGATTAAAGGAGATCTAAGCTAGATTTGATCCAAAGAGGCAACATCTTCCAATCTCAATGAATTCCCCATTCTCATCTATCCATTTCTTTATAGCTCAATTTTACTTTCAGCAATTCCCCATTCCCATTTACATTCAAGTCATTTATGATTCAGCAATTTATATTCTGTAATTTCCATCCTGCACTTTAATGTTCCTGCACTTTAATGCTTTTCTTTATATTCTAGTCATTTACATTTATGCCATTTACAATTCTGCACTTCACACTATTATTGATTCGCTTGACTAATTCACCAATCAATTAAAACTTCTGAGTTTGTCAATCTCTGTAGATACGATCCCACTACTCTGTGGGTTATTACTTGGCGATAATTTTGGTGCGCTTGCCAAAAGAACTCGTTCACTAAATTTTGAAAGGGGTAGTGAATCGAGGTCATCAGGCTTCAAGGGTTTGGAACCGCCACCATTCAGCTATGGGTTTGAGTTTCGAGTAGGCATTATGTAAAGTTATATGAATGCCTAGGTTAGTTGCCCCTAGGATAGCATTGAATGGTATTAATTGTATTTGTGATTACGTGGTTGTTTTTGAGAATTGAAGATTTGATTATTGTTGTTGGGTATGAATTATGATGAGAATGTGGTATGTTGAATGAGACATAGTGAGTATGATGTATGTTGATGATGATGAGGATTTATGAATGATTATTGATGAGTATTAATGATATGTTGGTGTTGATATGGATTGATCACAATGTGATTAATTGAATAAAAAATGGGATATATGTAATATTGATGATTGTTAGAAATTTGAATGGTAATATTGATGATGATGCGGATTTATGGAACTTGAGGAGCATTGATATGGTTTGTGCTGAGTTTGGAGTTGTTGAATGAGTTGAATAAGGTGAGACTTGAATGATTGAGAGCTTGAGTAATGGTTGAGAATCGTTTAGGTATTGATTTGGGTATGGTTGGTTTTAGTTTTGGTTTGATTGTTTTGAAAACTAGGGGATTTTGGAAAGTTTTAGTAAAAATTTATTTTTGACGAAATTCAACAAGCCATAACTTGGCTTCCAGAATCCTAAATTTAATGAAACTTATTTTGAATGAAAATTAGGTCCATGAAGTTTATACCATTTGAAGAACGGATGAAAAATGATTCAAAACGAAAAGGTTATGCACATTTGAAGTTTGGTATAAAAAAAAAGAATTCTGTAGCAAAACAGCTTTTGTGAAAATTTGGAGGCATGCGTACGTGGGTTAAGGAATGCATATGCGAGCATTGGCCTCTTCCAAGCACTCATGCGTACCCAACCCTAGCATGCGTATACGGGAACCTTTTCTGCTTCGAATGCTCGCGTACGCAGATGATGCACACGTACGCGACTTTCCCAAATTGACACTCATGCATACGTGAGAATGTGTATGCGTACACATGATCCCTATTTTGCTATGATTTTTAAGTTTTTAAGCAATTCTCTAGCTTCCTAAACCTCCTTAATTGTTGGTTGAGATCCCGTAGCTAATGGTTAGGCTTTGGGATGAATGAGAGGGCTTTGGGTGAATTTCAAAAGTTATTTTGTTATGGTTTAGAGCCGGTGATATAGGCTTGGGAAATCATGTGGATGGGGTAACTTGTGTAAACATGGAAGAGTGTTATGTTGATGATGAACGAGAAATGAATATGAATTGAGAAATGAATGAGGTTGAGCAATGTATTATTTAAATGGTTTATGTGCTTGAAAGAACTTGAGAAATGAGGATGACTACGATGAGTTGAGAGTGAGACGGACACTATATCCCAGGGTTACACAGAAAAGTGAGTCGAGCACTATATCCCAGGGTTGTCCAGAAAAGTGAGCTAGGCATTATATCCTAGGGGTGCACAAAGTGAGTCGGGAACTATATTTCAAGGACTTGGCTAAATAATGAGTTTTTTCGCAGTAAGAATGGGGGTTTGATCCCACCTGCAGTGAGGAAGGAGATTTTATCCTGCTCACATACCAATGAATTGTGCTGTAAGGACGGGGTGTGATCCCGCTGACAGGCTGATTTGTGAAGCAAGGACGAAGGTATGATCCCGCTTGCATATTGGTTTGTGTTTGGCAAGGACGGTGGTTTAATCCCGCTTGCAGATTGAGTGGTGAATGTAACCCGAGCAAGGATGGTGGTGTGATCCCGCTTGTTCGAGGTGCTCAATAAGGATGGTGGTTTATTGTCGCTTACTGTGGACGTAGGGACGGTGATTTAATCTCGCTTGCATATTCCGAGCAAGGATGGTTGTATAATTTTGCTTGTTTATAGAACCTACGGGTAAGGATGGTGGTTGAATACCGCTTATCCAAGTCGTGTCTGGAAGCATAACCGACGCGTGAGCTCATGGCCAGTAATACAGGCATGCATGCTTCTATGTGACATTATTTGGTTGTGTTCATTGTATATGTAGTTTGCCTATGTGATTATTATTGTTTAACTGCTATCTGTCATAATTGTTGTAATTGAATTTGGTTGTGTTTGAATTTCATTACTTGTGTTTGCTGTCACTGTTCTATTATGAGACCATGTATATGGATAATGAGATGAAATGGAGAGAACTTGAGACTAAAAAGAAACAGGATGAGTGAAAGGTGAGAGAATTAATAAAAGATAGGATGAGAGGGACTTGAGATTTGATGAAAAGAGAAAGGGCGAGAGAAAACCTGAGATGTATGAACAAGTTAGTTACACCTAGTGTACCTTACTATTTTTTTTGGTTTAGTATACTTCTAGGCTTGGATTTATGTTTGTTGAAGTTTTAAGATTTCCTAGAGGATTCGTGTAGTCTTTACATCGTTTCTGCTTTGGAACTGTTATCCCTACTGAGAACCCCGAACGGGACGATGTTCTCACCTGTTTCAGGAATTTCCATTTTTACAGATACTGGACATGATGCACCTCATTGAGCATGCCAGCTTCTCTCTGCGAAGCAAAGATGATTTTTTGGAATTTTTATTTTTGCTTATATATATATAAGTATATATATATATATATATATTCTCAACTATTGTATATTATAACTTATATATCCCTCTTAGAGGTTAATTATGGAGAAACAGGGTTTATGTTTTTGTCATACTTTTGGGGTGTATTATATTAACTAGTCGGCCTTATCTTCGCAGGCCAAGACTAGTGTTATTATGTATAACTTTTTGAATCTTATATATATGCCTTTGTCATTTCTACTTTGTATATCATTGAATATTGAACGAGATACGATTCTTTATTATGTCTTTCTTTCATGGGCTTCTAGTATATCATATTCCTTCCATTATATATGTATGTATTTTATTTTTAAAGGTTGTAGTGCCTCACCACCGTTGAGTGTTACATCTGAACTCGGAAAGAACTACATCCCCAACCTGGAAGAAAAGTAGAAGAAGTGCAAATCAGAGACCATACTAAAAAGACAACGAATATAAGGGCCCACTTAGAAGGAGGTCTGAAAGAATAGCTCATTGACCTCCTACGAGGAAACTCTGATCTCTTCGCTTGAAAAGCCTTTGATATGCCTGATATAGATCCCAATCTGATGTCTTATAAGCTCGCCGTTTATCTGGGTTCCGAACCTATTGAGCAAAGGCATCGGAAACTCGGGCTCGAAATGACACAAGTCGTGGAACAACAAGTGTAAGCGTTATTGGAAGCCGGATTCATAAGAGAGGTGAAGTAGCCATTATGGCTGGCTAACGTGGTCCTGGTAAAGAAGTAAAACGAAAAGTGGAGGATGTACTACACTGATCTCAATGAAGCTTATCCTAAAAATCCATACCCCCTCGCGAGCATCGATGCTCTGGTTGATTCTGTAAGAACCATAATTAATTAACCACTTAATTAATTAGTTTAATAACCCAAAAAAGGTTCCAAAAATTTAGAATATTAATTAGAAAATTTAATAGCCCAAACCCAACATAT
This sequence comes from Arachis duranensis, assembly GCF_000817695.3. Taxonomy (NCBI): domain Eukaryota; kingdom Viridiplantae; phylum Streptophyta; class Magnoliopsida; order Fabales; family Fabaceae; genus Arachis; species Arachis duranensis. Next base: position 34,854,656 of record NC_029772.3, on the reverse strand, counting down.
ATAAACACACAAATAAACCATTTCAGCTTCATAACATCACAACACTTAAACCTAGAAGCTGAAAAGAGAAGGGTGAAGGAAGAGAGAAAACACTATTCACTTCCTCACTCTTTTTGCCATAACTTGAGTTACAGTGCTCCGATTCGTGTCCCGTTTGCGCCTACACGAAGCTCTCACAGAGCCCATTAATTTTATCTAATATTTTTTGGTAAGATTTTGAAATTTTCTCTCTGTTCTACAATGATGCCAAGGCATCATGGCCTATTTTTCTATGCTTTTTCAGTAGATTTTAGTTTAGTTTTCATACAATTTCTGTTGATAAAGGAGAAAAAGCATGAAAAATCTCTACATGAAACAAGTTCTCAAGCATAGGTGAATTTTTGTTAATATACAGGATAAAAATGATAAAAATAGATTAGACTAAGTGAAAGCATGATTTTGAGCATTTTTAGCACACTTAGTATAATAAAGATTATCTTGTATATTACTTTGATACACTTATGTGTTTGATGATAGGCTATGTAGAAGCAGAAAAGCAAAGAAAAGCAGAGTTAGAGAGCCAACGTTGGTGGCAAAGTTGGAGTAAACATTGGCAATGAACCAACGCTGTATAGAAAAAATTCAAGAAGCAACGTTGGAGGGAACATTGGCAAGCCAACGTTACCCCCAACGTGCTCGATAAGAAGCAAGGAAAAATCGGCAGCCACGCGTACGCGTCGCGTGAGCGTGCAAAATTGGCAATCCACGCGTACGCGTCACCCACGCGTATGCGTGGGAAGGAAAAAAGTGACAATCCGCGCGTGTGCGTAGCCCACATGCACGCGTGGGTAGAACGTTGACGCGCCAATGTTAGCTCCAACGCTCACTCAAACGCTAGCAACACGGGTCACACGTACGCGTCGCCCACACGTACATGTGACTGGAAAAAAGTTGGTGACTACGTTTGCATGACAACATTGATGAAAACGCTACAGCGGGCCTGGGAACGTTCTTCTCAATGTTTGTGACACCAAAATGGCCCTAATCATTGCCAATACACCCCTGGATCATGCAAGCAAGCAGAGCCCATCAAACATCACTCAATCCAAGGCACAAGAAGCATCTAGATTAGAGATTTTCATTTGTAATTTGTATTTTCGTCTTTTATTTTGTAAGCCTATATAAAGGCATCAGCTGGATTGGAGGGGAGTCCATAATCATGCACCCACATCCCCTAACACACATTCTTTTTCATTTTCTTTTTCTTTCCTTCGTAGGAGTAGTTCAGTTTTAAATTTGTAATTTTCAATTATGAACTTTGAATTTTCAATTCTAGTTTTGAGTTCATAATTTTCATCTTTATTCTTCTGCACTTCCTTTCTTTTCTTTCTGCACTTTCTTTCTTTTCTATTTGATTAGAGCAATGACTTAAACTAACTCTTTTCATTGGGTTAGAGAGCTCTATTGTTATTTAATGGATTAATTGTAGTTTTTATTTTCTTCCTCTGTCTTTTCTCTTAGTCTTACTAGAAAGCTTTCAATCTTCATTCAATTGAAGAATTCTCTCGACGGAGAAATTGTTCATAATTGGATTTCCTCTGAGCCTTAAGAGAGGGCTGAGGAGATCTTGCTAGAAATGCTTTCTCACATTGGATTAGGTTGGGGTTTGGATGGATATTGTGACATTTGATCCTATCAATACCTATATCTATGAATGTGTGTGGTATAATCAGTGACGAAGCTTCATCTCTTCCCATGAACAATTAAACTAAGATATTGGACAATTGTCCAAGCTTAGAGAGATTGGTGAGCCAAGACATTGGAATCCAATGACCTAAGATTTCCAAGAAGATCAATGAATGCATTGATTGAGGAAGATATGAGGATGAACTTGATCCGGAGAATTGCAATATCTCTTGATCCCAATGTTCATTTTATTTTTAGTTTTTCATTTACTTTATAGTCATTTACTTTCCTGCACTTTACATTTCCAGCACCTTACCTTCTTATACTTTACATTCTTGTTATTTTACTTTTCTGCACTTTCTTTTTCTGTTATTTAATTTCTTGTTTGATTATCACTCTAACTTGAACCGTCTAACTAGGCTAATTAATCAACCATTGATTGCTTAATCCATTAATCCTCGTGGGATCAACCTCACTCTTTAGTGAGTTTTATTACTTGATACAACCCGGTGCACTTGCCGGTAGTTATTGCATGAAACTTATTTTTTGCGTATCATACAACCATAAGAAATTCAAAAATTAAGGTTTGAGTTTTGAGTATATTTTGTATTTTCGATTGATTAGGTGGTATCTAAGGTTGGACTATTGGTGGTTTGTGCCCCAAACACCATCGGAAAAGGTAAAGAAATTCTTTATCCTTGTGAAATTGTGTAATTAGGAATCTTCGTGTTGATTTGTGGTAAATTAATGTGTATAGCTTGGAAAGTTTGATTGTTGATACTTGTTGGAATTGATTGGTGGATTGGTTGATGCTTGGAAGCTTGATTTCGACTCAAATTTAGTGTTTGGTGCATATTAGGAATCGGCCAAGGTATGATTTTGGTTTTCTCAATGTAATATATAATATTTCTGGACACTTAGGCTAGTAGACCATAGGATAGGTTTGAATTGTTGATAATGTATAATGATTTTTTGTGATTGTAATGGAATTGATGAATTATGGTGTTGAGTGTATTGTTTGATGATGGATTATGATGATATTGGATTTTGCATATTGTGGTTGGTTTTAATATTGAATGGTGGTAAATAATGTATATGAAAAGTTGAATTTGTGTGAAAATTGTTGAGGTTGAGATATTGATTGTAAATTGTGGATTTTGTTGAATTGTGATGGAAAGAGGTGGAAGAAAATGAGTCAAATAGGTGTTTAATTGAGTAAAATGCTATAAAATGGTAAATTGATATAGGAGGTAGTGTTTTATGATGTTTGGGTATGCTTTGTGTTGTTTTGGTTTTGGAAGTTTTGGAAAATTAAAGAATTGTCATTTTTGGTAAATATCTATTTTTTGTGAACTTTGGTGGATCATAACTTGAGTCTCAGTTTTTGAAATTGATTGAAATTTGTCTTAAATTGAAGTTCATTAAAAAATAATCTTTAAATGGATATAAAGTTTTAGAAAAAATGAGTTTTGTAGAGGAAGTTATGAACGTTTAAAGTTTGGTGTTTAAAACTGATTTCTGCAACTTTACCAATTTTAAGAGTCTAGGAGTGCATGCATATGTGGACACCTTCGTATGTGGACGTGCGTCTCTGCCAAGCTTTCTGGCGTACGCGGCACATGCATGCGTATGCGGAATAGGCCAAAAACTTAAGGATGCGTACGCGGCCCCATGGCTGGTTATGCAGGCGATTGTTTTTGACTTGTCCCCTCGCGTAGGCGACACTTGAGTGCGTACGCGGAATGGTCCAATTTTGGAGTATGCGTACGCACACAAGGGCGTGCGTACACACAAACCCTATTTTGTTGAAAAATTATTTTTCTTCATTTTCAAGGGTTTTCTAGCTTTCTAAACTTATTTATGTTGCTGTTTAAGAATACTATCTAGTAATTAGGTCCTAATATTACTAAGGATGAGTTAGTGACTTAATTTAGTGAATTTTTGTATGAATTTAGAAGATGGAGACTTAGGTTTCTGAGGAACCGAGGATGGATTAGTTAAGTGAGATGGCGGAGTACTGTAATGATGATTAATGTGACGAGTTATGGAATTACGGACTGATGATGTTTGAGACGAGTCTGGGACTCGATAATAAATGATGAACTTACTTGAATATGTTTTTGAATAATATTGATGAGATGTAGGCGTAAGGGCAATGGTTCATCCTGCTTATGCTGACTTGTAGGTATAGGGCATGAGGTTTGTCCCGCTACGCTGAGGTGTAAGGGCTGTGGTAGAAGTCCTGCTAACATACTTTCGGTTAAAAGAGTGGCCGAGCACTATATCTCAGGAAAAGTGAGCCGGGCACTATATCCCAAGGGGTTCCCATTATAAAATGTAACCAAAAGCGACATTCCCTTGGAAATGTGTCGGGTTGGCAGTTGAATCGACAATGTGATATCACAGCCAATAGGACAGGCATTCATCATGAGCATTTTCTATATGTTTGCATTGCTTTGCCTACGTGCATTGTTTGCTTAATTGTATAACATGTAAATCTGCTTCTTGATGTTCTTGTAGTATATGTCTTATTACTTGGGAATTATTTATTTGTATTTATTTGTGTCTAGCACTGATGTTGAGGAGGTTCGGTAGGTGGTGGCAATAGGGTCACGTGGAGGTTAGGATGGTGAAGGGTATGGGATCATGGTGTTGTTTTAGCTAGAAAATCCCTAAGATAGATTACCCTTGCAACATTATGGTTTTAAATTATGATTTTAACTTTAGTATTACTTTAAGCTTGAATCTTAAGTTTGATGTGAAGTTCTAGGATTGCCTCTAGCGTCCCGGAGCCTTATATCTTACATTTTGGGCACTCTTACCATGCTGAGAACCTCTGGTTCTCATACCATATTCTGTTATTATTTTTCAAATGCAGGTCGTGACCCACCCAGTGAGTTGTGAGATGATAACAGATCGGAGGATCTTTATCATCTTTTGGGTTTATTTTGGATATTTTGTTGTAGTACTCTCACTTTTGTATCTTTATTACTTTGATGCCTTAAAGGATGAACTTGAGAGATAGGTTGTTTATGTTTGTACCTTTATAAAACTCTGTTATGTCTGTATATGTCTAGTCAGCCTAAACTCCGTGGGTTACGACAAGTACTCTATGACTATTATGCTTATATATCTACATATATTCTGTTATCTTGTACCTGTTTCTTATCCTTTATGCTTTTAATTATTGAGTGAATGTTTTGCACTTTTCTGTTTCTATTTTTTAGCTATAATTTTTTATCGGGCTTCTAGAATTACTATCTTTTTCTATATATGCATATATAATATCGTATAAGCCTTAGAATTGTCATGACCTTTAATTATCCTTTGCTATACGGAATGAGGTAAGGCTTAGGGTAATTAGGGTATTACAGATTCGGTCTCAGGTTATCGGTACTTATCCTTCACGGATGCATACTTGAGATTCAATCAAATCTCGATATATAAGACGGACCAAGAAAAGACCTCTATCATCACTCCCAATGCTAACTATTGTTATGTAGTAATTCCCTTTGGATTAAAATATGCCAGAGTCACATATCAGTGATTAATGAACAAAGTGTTTTCCCCCCACTTAGGAAACTCATGGAAGTATATGTGGACGACATACTCGTCAAAACTAAGGATGACTCAGCTCTCTTGTCCGACCTCACCGATTTATTCTCCACAATAAGGAAGCATGAGATAAGATTAAATCCCTCTAAATGTACCTTCGCAGTAGAAGACAGAAAGTTTTTAGGTTTCATGCTAACTCAAAGAGGCATAGAGGCAAACCTAGATAAGTGTAGGGCCATACTAGAGATGAAAAGCCCGAGTTGTCTCAAAAAAGTGCAACAATTAAATGGAAGGTTTGCATCACTATCCAGGTTCTTGGCAGGATCAGCATTGAAGTCCCTACCATTATGCTCGATCCTCAAAAAAAGGAAATCAATTTGAATGGACCCAGGAATGCGAACAACCCATTCAACATTTCAAAACATTTTTGGGCCAACCCGCCATACTCATCCGACCTATTACGAGAGAAGAGCTCGTCCTCTATTTGGCTGTGGCTAGCCGAGCCATAGCCTCTGCTTAATTTAAGAAGATGAGAATGGGCAATAACCTATCTACTTTATTAACAAAGCCTTACAAGGAGCAGAGTTGAGCTATCAAAAGATAGAAAAGTTTGTGTATGCTCTTATCCTTACCTCATGAAGGCTCCAACTTATTTCCAAGCTCACACTATAAAAGTCCATACTAATCAATCCATGAAGCACATTCTACAAAAGACGGACCTAGCAGGAAGGATGCTACAATGGGTCATTGATGAGCGGATAATTTATACGCTTTTTGACATTATTTTTAGGTAGTTTTTACTATGATTTAGTTAATTTTTAATATATAATTATTAGTTTTTATGCAAAAATCACATTTCTGGACTTTACTATGAGTTTGGGTGTTTTTCTGTGATTTCATATATTTTTTGGCTGAAAATGAGGGACCTGAGCAAAAATCTGATTCAGAGGATGAAAAAAGACTGAAGATGCTATTGGATTCTGACCTCTCTGCACTCGAAGTGGATTTTCTGGAGCTACAGAAGCCCTATTAGCGCGCTCTCAATTGCGTTGGAAAGTAGACATCTTGGGCTTTCCAGCAATGTATAATAGTCCATACTTTGTCCGAGATTTTATTGCCCAAATTGGCGTCAAAACTCCGGTCAGAGACCCTTTTCTGGCGTTAAACGCCAGAATTGGCATAAAAGCTGGAGTTAAACGCCCAAACTGGCACCAGAGCTGGCGTTTAACTCCAAGAAAAGCCTATGCACGTCAAAACTTCAATGCTCAGCCCAAGCACACACCAAGTGGGCCCCGGACGTGAATTTCTTCATCATTTACTTATTTCTGTAAACCCTAGGTTACTAGTTCACTATAAATAGGACCTTTTACTATTGTATTTTCATCTTTTGATCATCTTTGATCTTGGGATCAGGTCTTTGGACCCTTTTTCGAATGTTTCATGTTATTTGGGAGGCATAGCCATTCGGCCATGTCTAGACCTTGTTCTTATGTATTTTCGACGGTGTTGTTTCTACACATTATAGATTAAGGTGTGGAGCTCTGCTATTCCTCATGAATTAATGTAAAGTACTATTGTTCTTCTATTCAATTCATGCTTATTCTTGTTCTAAGATATTCACTCATACTTCAACCTGATGGATGTGATGATCCGTGACACTCATCATCATCCTCCCTTATGAACACGTGCCTGATAACCACTTCCGTTCTATCTGCGAGAGCTTGAGTGTGTATCTCTTAGCCTCCTGGTTCACGACGTATGGTTACCTCTCCTGATAATAGAGTCTTCCATTCCGTGAGATCAAAGTCTTCGTGGTATAAGCTAGAATCAATTGACAACATTCTTGAGATCTGGAAAGTCTAAACCTTGTCTGTGGTATTCCGAGTAGAATCTGGAATGGGATGACTGTGACGAGCTTCAAACTCGCAAGTGTTGGGCATAGTGACAGTGCGCAAAAGGATCAATGGATCTTATTCCGACATGATCGAGAACCGACAGATGATTAGCCATACGGTAAACCGTAGAGGACCATTTTCACTGAGAGGATGGATGGTATCCATTGACAACGGTGATCCACCTACATACAGCTTGCCATGGAAAGGAGTATGAATGATTGGATGAAGGTAGGAGGAAAGCAGAGATTCAGGAGGAAGGGTCGATCCCACAGAGATTGTTGGTATGAAGCAAGCTATGGTCACCTTGTAAATCTCAGTCAGACGGATTCAAATTGATAGTGGTTTTCGGAAAATATAAAGAGATACTTAATTAAATAATAAAGGATAGAAATACTTATGTAAATTCATTAGTGGGAATTTCAGATAGGTGTATGGAGATGCTGTGTTCCTTCTGAATCTCTGCTTTCCTACTGCTTTCATCCTATCTTTGTCATTCCTTTCTATGGCAAGCTGTATATAGGGCATCACCGTTGTCAATGGCTACATCCCATTCTCTCAGTGAAAATGGTCCAAATGCTCTGTCACAGCACGGCTAATCATCTGTTGGTTCTCGATCATGTTGGAATAGAATCCCTTGATTCTTTTGCGTTTGTCATCACGCCCAGCAATCGCGAGTTTGAAGCTCGTCACAGTCATTCAATTCTGGAATCCTACTTGAAATATCACAGACAAGATTAGACTTTCCGGATTCCCATGAATGTCGCCATCAATTCTAGCTTATACCACGAAGATTCTGATTAAGGAATCCAAGATATATGCACCCGGTCTAAGGTAGAACGGAAGTGGTTGTCAGTCACGCATTCATAGGTGAGAATAATAATGAGTGTCACGGATCATCACATTCATCATGTTGAAGTGCAACGAATATCTTAGAATAAGAATAAGTCGAATTGAATAGAAAATAGTAGTACTTGCATTACAACTTGAGGTACAGCAGAGCTCCACACCCTTAATCTATGGTGTGTAGAAACTCCACCGTTGAAAATACATAAGTGATGAAGGTTCAGGCATGGCCAAATGGCCAGCCCCTAAAACGTGATCACAAGATCAAAAATACAATCCAGGATAAAAATACAATAGTAAAATGTCCTATTTATAATAAACTAGCTACTTAGGGTTTACAGAAGTAAGTAATTGATGCAGAAATCTACTTCCGGGACCCACTTGGTGTGTGCTTGGGCTGAGCTTGAATGTTACACGTGCAAAGGCTTTTATTGGAGTTGAACGCCAAGTTGTAACGTGTTTCTGGTGTTCAACTTTGATTCGTGACGTGTTTCTGGCGTTTGACTCCAGAGTGCAGCATGGAACTGTCGTTGAGTGCCAATTCACGTCGTCAAATCTCGAATAAAGTATGGACTATTATATATTGATGGAAAGCTCTGGATGTCTACTTTCCAACGCTATTGAGAGCGCGCCATTTGAAGTTCTGTAGCTCCAGAAAATATATTTCGAGTGCAGGGAAGTCAGATTCCAACAACATCAGCAGTCCTTTGTCAGCCTTCTTATTAGAGTTTTACTCAGGTCCCTCAATTTCAGCCAGAAAATACCTGAAATCATAGAAAAACACACAAACTCATAGTAAAGTCTAGAAATGTGAATTTAACATAAAAACTAATGATAACATCCCTAAAAGTAGTTTGATCATACTAAAAACTACCTAAAAACAAAGCCAAAAAGCGTATAAATTATCCGCTCATCACAACACCAAACTTAAATTGTTGCTTGTCCCCAAGCAACTGAAAATAAAATAGGATAAAAAGAAGAGAATTTTGTTTTCCAGTATTACCACTGGATACATAAATGCCACAGACACATGACTGGGTGAACCTTTTCAGATTGTGACTCAGCTTTGCTAGAGTCCCCAGTTAGAGGTGTCCAGAGCTCTTAAGCACACTCTTTTTACTTTGGATTACGACTTTAACCACTCAGTCTCAAACTTTTCACTTGGACCTTCATGACACAAGCACATGGTTAGGGACAGCTTGATTTAGCCGCTTAGGCCTAGATTTATTTCATTGGGCCCTCCTATCCATTGATGCTCAAAGCCTTGGATCCTTTTTACCCTTGCCTTTTGGTTTTAAGGGCTATTGGCTTTTTTTTCTTGCTTTTTCTTTTTCTTTCTATTTTTTTCGCAAGCCTTTTGCTTTTTCACTACTTTTTCTTGCTTCTAGAATCAATTTTATGATTTTTCAGATCATCAATAACATTTCTCTTATTCATCATTCTTTTAAGAGCCAATAATTTTAACATTCATAAACAACAAGATCAAAAATATGCACTGTTCAAGCATTCATTCAGAGAACAAAAAGTATTATCACCACATCAATATAATTAAACTAAATTCAAGGATAAATTCGAAATTCATGTACTTGTTGTTCTTTTGAATTAGAAACATTTTTCATTTAAGAGAGGTGAAGGATTAATGGAATTATTCATAGATTTAAGATATAGTTACTAACTACTAATGATCATGAAGTAGAGACACAAAACATAGATAAACATATAACATAAAAACCGAAAAGAAGAGAAAATAAGAAAAAGGAATAAGTCCACCTTAGTGAGGGTGACGCCTTCTCGAAGGACCAATGGTGCTCTTTGAGCTCCTCTATGTTTCTTCCTTGCTTCTGTTGCGTGATCCCTAGTGATTTTGGTGCTCCTATCCTTAGTTGCTCCCAATAATTATGTGGAGGAAAATTTATCCCCTGAGGTATCTCAGGGATCTCTTGATTTGCAGTCAAATATTCTACCACTGAGCTATAGACCCTTTAGATGAATCTCTTAATCTCTTATGACTCGGAGGTGGAAGCTTTTGTCTTTCTTTTCCTCTTTCTAGAGGTTTCTCTGGCCTTAGGTGCCATCAATGGTTATGAAAAAACAAAAAGCTATGCTTTTACCACACCAAACTTAAAATGTTGCTCGCCCTCGAGCAAAAGAAGAAAGAATGGAAGAAGATTTGGAGGAGAGGGAGAGATGTGTATGTTTCGGCCATATGGGTGGGATTGGGTGGGGAAGAGATGGATGGATGTGAGTGCTGAAGGGGTGATGGGGAAGAGAGATTGAGGTGATTGGTGAAGAAGAGAGAAGGTGAGTTGAGGTGGGTGGAGATCTTGTGGGGTCCACAGATCCTGAGGTGATCCTGTGGGGTTCACAGATCCTGGGGTGTCAAGGATTTACATCCCTGCACCCATTAGGCATGTATAATGCCTTAGCATACAATTCTGGCATTTAAATGCCGAATTGATGCTCATTTTGGGCGTTCAACGCCCAATTGCATCATGTTTTTGGCGTTGAACGCCAGTTTCATGCTTCTTCCTGGCGTTCAGCGCCAGCTTTCCTCAGGGCATATTCCTGGCATTCAAACGCCAGGATGTTGCTTGTTTCTGGCGTTCAACGCCATATCCATGCTCTGTTCTGGCGTTGAACGCCAGCCAGATGCTCCTTATTGGCGTTTAAACGCCAGTAAATCCTTCCTCCAGGGTGTGATTTTTCTTCTACTGTTTTTGATTCTGTTTTCAATTTTTGTATTTTTTTCGTGACTCCACATGATCATGAACCTAATAAAACATAAAATAACAGTAAAATAAAAAAATAAAATTAGATAAATAAAAATTAGGTTGCCTCCCAACAAGCGCTTCTTTAATGTTACTAGCTTGACAATGGCTCTCATCGAGCCTCACAGATGTTTAGAGCATGATGAGGGCCTCCTAACACCAAACTTAGAGTTTGATTGTGGGGGATTTGTTTGACTCTGTATTGAGAGAAGCTTACTGTGCCTCTTTTCCATGTTTACAGAAGAACACCCTTGGGTCTTAAACACAAGGTAGTCCCCATTCAATTGAAGGACTAGCTCTCCTCTGTCAACATCAATCACAGCTCCTGCTGTGGCTAGGAAAGGTCTTCCAAGGATCATGCATTCATCCTCCTCCTTCTTAGTGTCTAAGATTATGAAATCAGCAGGGATGTAAAGGCCTTCAACCTTCACTAACACGTCCTCTACCAATCCATAAGCTTGTCTTACTGACTTGTCTGCCATTTGTAATGAGAATATGGCAGGCTGTACCTCAATGATCCCTAGTTTCTCTATTACAGAGAGTGGCATAAGATTTATGCTTGACCCCAGGTCACATAGAGCCTTGTTAAAGGTCATGGTGCCTATGGTACAAGGTATTAAGGATTTGCCAGGATCTTGTCTCTTTTGAGGTAATATTTGCTGAACCCATGTATCTAGTTCACTAATGAGCAAGGGAGGTTCACCTTCCCAAGTCTCATTACCAAACAACTTGGCATTCAGCTTCATGATAGCTCCTAAATATTGAGCAACTTGGTCACCAATTACATCTTCATCCTCTTCAGAGGAAGAATAGTCTTCAGAGCTCATGAATGGCAGAAGAAGGTTTAATGGAATCTCTATGGTCTCTATATGAGCCTCAGATTCCTTTAGGTCCTCAATAGGGGACTCCTTCTTGCTCAGAGGACGTCCCAGGAGGTCTTCCTCACTAGGATTTTCGTTCTTTCCTCCCTCTCTGCATTCGGCCATATTGACTATATCAATGGCCTCGCACTCTCTCTTTGGATTCTCTTCTGTATTGCTTGGGAGAGTACTAGGAGGAGTTTCAGTTACTTTCTTACTCATATGGCCCACTTGTGTCTCCAAATTTCTGATGGAGGACCTTGTTTCACTTATGAAACTTAAAGTGGCCTTAGACAGATCAGAGACTATATTTGCTAAATTAGAGGACCTTAGACAGATCAGAGACTAAATTTGCTAAGTTAGAGGTACTCTGTTCATAATTCTCTGTCTGTTGCTGAGAAGATAATGAATAAGGCTTAATATTGCTGAGCCTATTTCTTCCACCATTATTAAAGCCTTGTTGAGGCTTTTGTTGATCCTTCCATAAGAAATTCAGATGATTTCTCCATGATGAATTATAGGTGTTTCCATAAGGTTCACCCATGTAATTTACCTTTGCCATTGCAGGGTTCTCAGGATCATAAGCTTCTTCTTCAAAAGATGCCTCTTTAGTACTGTTGGATGCATTTTGCCATCCATTCAGACTTTGAGAAATCATGTTGACTTGTTGAGTCAACACTTTGTTCTGAGCCAATATGGCATTCAGAGCATAAATTTTAAGAACTCCCTTCCTCTAAGGTGTCCCATTATTCACAGAATTCCTCTCAGAAGTGTACATGAATTGGTTATTTGCAACCATGTCAATAAGTTCTTGAGCTTCTGCAGGCATTTTCTTTAGGTGAATGGATCCACCTGCAGAATGGTCCAATGACATTTTGGAAAACTCAGATAGACCATAATAGAATATATCTAATATGGTCTATTCTGAAAACATGTCAGAAGGACACTTTTTGGTCATCTGCTTGTATCTTTCCCAAGCTTCTTAGAGGGATTCACCATCTTTTTGCTTGAAGGTCTGAACATCCACTCTAAGCTTGCTCAGCTTTTGAGGAGGAAAGAATTTATCGAAGAAGGCCATGACCAGCTTATCCCAAGAGTCCAGGCTATCTTTAGATTGTGAGTCCAACCATATTCTAGCTCTGTCTCTTACAGCAAAAGGGAAAATCATGAGCCTGTAGACTTCAGGATCTACTCCAGTCGTCTTAACAGTCTCACAAATCTACAAGAACTCAGTTAAAAACTGGTAAGGATCTTCAGATGGAAGTCCATGAAACTTGCAGTTCTGTTGCATCAAAGCAACTAATTGAGGTTTCAGCTCAAAATTGTTTGCTCCAATGGCAGGAATTGAGATGCTTCTTCCATCAAACTTGGACGTGGGTTTAGTAAAATCACCAAGCATCCTCCTTGCATTATTGTTGTTGGGTTCGGCTGCCATCTCCTTCTCTTGTTCAAAAATTTTAGAAAGGTTGCCTCTGAATTGTTGTAATTTAGCTTCTCTTAGTTTCCTCTTCAGAGTCCTTTCAGGTTCAGGATCAGCTTCAACAAGAGTGCCTTTTTCCTTGTTCCTGCTCATATGAAAAAGAAGAGAAAAAGAAAAGAAAGAGAAATCCTCTATGTCACAGTAAAGAGGATCCTTATTATTAGTAGAAGAAGAAAGGGGATAAGGATTAAGAAGAAGGAATAATCCAAACACAAGGGTAAGGATAGAGGAAGTGATTGGAGATGAAGAGAGGTGAAGAGAAGTGTTAGTAAAAAATAAATAAATGGAAGAAGATGAGAGAGAATTCAAAAATTAATTTTGAAAAGGAGTTAGTGATTTTCGAAAATTAAAGATGAGATAGAATTAAAATTAAAATTTAAAACAATCAATTAATTTAAAAATAATTTTGAAAAAGGGGTGAGATATTTTCGGAAATTAGAGAGGGAGAAGTAGTTAGGTGGTTTTGAAAAAGGTAAGAAACAAACAAAAAGTTAATTAGTTAGTTGAAAAAGATATTAAAATCAAACTTGAAAAGATAAGAAGATAAGAGGTTAGATAAGATATTTTAAAATCAAATTTTTGAAAAAGATAAAACTTTGAAAAATATATGATATAAAAGATATGATAAAAAGATATAAAAAAAAGATATGATTTTTAAGAAAAAGATATTTTGAAAAAGATTAAATTTTTAAAAATTAAAATTAATTACTTAACTAACAAGAAACTAAAAGATATGATTCTAGAATTCAAAGATTGAACCTTTCTTAACAAGAAAGTAACAAATCAAATTTTTGAATCAATCACATTAATTGTTAGTGTAATTTCGAAAATAAAGATAAAATTAAGAAAAAGATTTTTGAAAAACATTTTTAAAAAGAAAATTTCGAAAATTAATAAGAAAAATGAAAAAGATTTGATTTTTGAACAAGTTTTGAAAAGATAAGATTTTTAAAATTGAAAATTTGACTTGACTTGTAAGAAATAACTAATTTTAAAAATTTTTGACTAAGCCAACTCAAATTTTCGAAAATTATGAAAAAATTAAGGAAAAGATATTTTTTTTGAATTTTTAATGATGAGAGAGAAAAACACAAATATGAATGTCAAGATGAATGCAAGAACACTATGAATATCAAGATGAACACCAAGAACACTTTGAAGATCATGATGAACATCAAGAACATATTTTTAGAATTCCTTAATGCTTGGACTCTAACAAACAAAAAATGCATATGAAAAACAACAAAAGATACAAAACAAGAAAACATCAAGATCAAATAAGAAGACTTACCAAGAACAACTTGAAGATCATGAAGGACACTATGAATGCATGAATTTTCGAAAAATGCAAGAGATTTTTAAAGCATGCAATTGACACCAAACTTAAAAATTGACTCAAAACTCAAACAAGAAACACAAATTATTTTTTATTTTTATGATTTTATTATTTTTTTGTATTTTTATTATTTTTTCGAAAATAATTTTTGGGAAAAACGAAAACAAAGAAAGATTTTGAAAAAATTTTTTTTGAAAACTTTTTTGAAAAGAAAATTACCTAATCTGAGCAACAAGATGAACCGTTAGTTGTCCAAACTCGAACAACCCCCGGCAACGGTGCCAAAAACTTGGTGGACGAAATTGTGATCATCAACAATGGCTCCAAAGACTTGGTGCTCTCAAACATAAATCACACTTTGTCACAACTCCGCACAACTAACCAGAAAGTGTACTGGGTCGTCCAAGTAATACCTTACGTGAGTAAGGGTTGATCCCACAGAGATTTTTGGTATGAAGCAAGCTATGGTCACCTTGTAAATCTCAGTCAGGCGGATTCAAATTGATAGTGGTTTTCGGAAAATATAAAGAGATACTTAATTAAATAATAAAGGATAGAAATACTTATGTAAATTCATTAGTGGGAATTTCAGATAGGTGTATGGAGATGCTGTGTTCCTTCTAAATCTCTGTTTTTCTACTGCTTTCATCCAATCTTTATCACTCCTTTCTATGGCAAGCTGTATGTAGGGCATCACCGTTGTCAATGGCTACATCTCATCCTCTCAGTGAAAATGGTCCAAATGCTCTGTCACAGCACGGCTAATCATCTGTTGGTTCTCGATCATGTTGGAATAGAATCCCTTGATTCTTTTGCGTTTCTCATCACGCCCAGCAATCGTGAGTTTGAAGCTCATCACAGTCATTCAATTCTGGAATCCTACTTGGAATACCACAGACAAGGTTAGACTTTCCGGATTCCCATGAATGCCGCCATCAATTCTAGCTTATACCACGAAGATTCTGATTAAGGAATCCAAGAGATATGCGCCCGGTTTAAGGTAGAACGGAAGTGGTTGTCAGTCACGCGT
The DNA here is from genome assembly GCF_000817695.3 of Arachis duranensis. Classification (NCBI taxonomy): domain Eukaryota; kingdom Viridiplantae; phylum Streptophyta; class Magnoliopsida; order Fabales; family Fabaceae; genus Arachis; species Arachis duranensis. The sequence goes on along the minus strand of NC_029772.3, from coordinate 34,839,224 downwards.
TCATAGGTGAGAATGATAATGAGTGTCACGGATCATCACATTCATCATGTTGAAGTGCAACGAATATCTTAGAATAAGAATAAGTCGAATTGAATAGAAAATAGTAGTACTTGCATTGAAACTTGAGGTACAGCAGAGCTCCACGCCCTTAATCTATGGTGTGTAGAAACTCCATCGTTGAAAATACATAAGTGATGAAGGTTCATGCATGGCCAAATGGCCAGCCCCCAAAACGTGATCACAGGATAAAAAATACAATCCAGGATGAAAATACAATAGTAAAATGTCCTATTTATAATAAACTAGCTACTTAGGGTCTACAGAAGTAAGTAATTGATGCAGAAATCCACTTCTGGGGCCCACTTGGTGTGTGCTTGGGTTGAGCTTGAATGTTACACGTGCAAAGGCTTTTATTGGAGTTGAACCCCAAGTTGTAACGTGTTTCTAGCGTTCAACTCTGGTTCGTGACATGTTTCTGGCGTTTGACTCCAGAATGCAGCATGGAACTGGCGTTGAGCACCAATTCACGTCGTCAAATCTCGAATAAAGTATGAACTATTATATATTTCTGGAAAGCTCTGGATGTCTACTTTCCAACACCGTTGAAAGCGCGCCATTTGGAGTTCTATAGCTCCAGAAAATCTATTCCGAGTGCAGGGAAGTCAGATTCCAACAGCATCAGCAGTCCTTTGTCAGCCTTCTTATCAGAGTTTTGCTCAGGTCCCTCAATTTCAGCCAGAAAATACCTGAAATCACAGAAAAATACACAAACTCAGCATTACTTATCTCATTTACAGTGTAAATGAAATAAGTGTGTATATTTCATTTACACTATAAACAAAATATGACACATCACGAAGTCCACGTATCGCATTTGCACACGTATTATGAGACGTAGCTTATCTTATTTACAGTGTAAATGAGATATACACACACTTATTTCGTTTACAATGTAAACAAGATAAGGCTTAGATGCGCCTATATAAGCAACTCGTTCATAGTGCCTCAAGTGTCACTTTCCTTTCTCCTTAACCTTCATTTCTTCCTTTGTCGAACGTATTCTTGATATTTTTGAGATACTCAGATTTTGTGGCGCACACAGATGCACGAGACGATGACATCAACCGCCTGAATGCGACTTGGCACATCGCGGAAGCAATAGACTTCTAGGTTAGTATTTTTTTCTTTTAAATAAATAAGTTTATGATTATAGTTAGAGTAATTTTATAGATTTAGTGTTGTTATACATGTTGAGTAGAATATATTATGTTTTGGTAACATAAAATAGGTTAGTTGGCATGTTATTAATATTTGTTAGGTGTGAAACATATTCTTATCAAATTGGCTGCAGTCGCACACCATCAAGTGCCCATCATAGTACAGTACGGTTCTAAAATCACATATTGTATGTTCTGGGAGAACAAATCTGCAATGCTTAGAGTAACCTCAGCACCTTATTATATGACTCCTCCCAGTCACTGTATATCTGCGCAATTGCCTTTTGCTTCATCATTCAGGCCTTTCTGTATGCGAGTTTGAAGTGATAGCTTTGCCTAACTGCACCTTGTAGAATAGGGATAGTGACTAATGTGCAGGACTGTATGAGGGACTACACACACACAGAGAAATAATCTTGATAAATATACACCACAATTAAACTTGACCGCACCAATATCTGAAATTTTATCAGAGGACAACACGGAGACTCCAAGGACATTCTGCTGCAAATTGGCTGCAATGCACATAGTACTTTAATTGATCCGACTCCATAATTTGGTACTCAACACTTCTACAAATGTTGTAATTCTTCACACCTTGCATTATTACCTCTCTGCTTTTGAATCTGTTACCAACCCTAAACTCCATACCCCCGTCTATGTTGTAATCTTTCCTACCCATATTGGAAAATGGTGTTTTCTCGTGCATTGCATCCAAATTCAATGTATGATAGTGACTGACAGCTGATAAAGCAAAAATTGATTGTGGGGTTGGCAGAAGATACCGATCTAATGCATCGACCGGAATTTTTGGTACAAACTCCTCCTCATCATCATCCTTAGAAGAACCACTATTGTTGCTACCGGCAACATACTCCTCATTGGAATCCTCACCATCCACATCCATGTCTGTCGTTGGACTAGCATAGTGCAGCAGTGGTGGTACAATAGGTGGATCATCCTGGACAAAATTTGAGTGGCCAGATCCACCACCACCAACATCACGATCCTCTGTAGAAAGGTCCATCACTTGTTCCACCATGATTCTCCCGTAGATGTCAAACATGAGGCGCACATGCTCATCGGTATGGAGCTAAAACAGACGAACTCGAAAAACTCCATTTTCCATTGGTGCTAGCAACCTATACCCAATTCTTCCAACCTCTTTTGTCCCACTAGCACCGATGTTCCTCAATATTAGACTCTTTTGCTCAGACAAAGAATTTACTTTCTGAGTGCGCAACAGAATAGGATTATCACACTTAAATATCACCCTAGTGTCATTGTTTCTCATATGACAATTGGAATACACACTTACAACCACAAATCCACTACCACTAGACATTTTTGCTTAATTTTTGGAAGAAAAATGAAGGAGAAAAAGAAGCAAAATATTTGTGGAGAATACAAATAGTTGCATATAGTTGCTCAAAATTTGTCATACTTTTTCTCCTTTACAGTGCAAAGTTTGTTTATCTCGTTTACAGTGTAAACGAAATAAGTGTGTGTATATCTCGTTTATAGTATAAACGAAATACATGTTGATCATTCTCTTCCATGTATCACATGTGCAAACGTGATACATGCAACGACAATGTGTCTTATTGGTATGCGAAATTGTGATTCACACTTTTCACAACTCCGCATAGCTGACCAGCAAGTGCACTGGGTCGTCCAAGTAATACCTTACTTGAGTAAGGGTCGATCCCACGGAGATTGTCGGCTTGAAGCAAGCTATGGTCATCTTGTAAATCTCAATCAGGCGGATTCAAAGGGTTATGAGATATTGATAATTGAAAGGTAAATAGAACAGAAAATAACATAGAGATACTTATGTAATTCATTGATGGGAATTTCAGATAAGCATTTGGAGATGCTTTGTTGCTTCTGAACCTCTGCTTCCCTATTGCTTCCATCCAATCATGCGCACTCCCTTCCATGGCAAGTTGTATGATCCTCTCAGTGAAAATGGTCTGGCTACAGTTTCTGTATGGCTAATCAACTGTCAGATTTCTCGTCTCGGATGAAAAATACCAGGCACAGCTACCACAGGGCTAATCATATGTCGGTTCTCACTTGTGTCGGAATAAGATCCATTGATCCTTTTGCACACTGTCACTATGCCCAACATTCGCGAGAGTGAAGCTCCTCACAGTCATCCCTTCCCAGATCCTACTCGGAATACCACAGATAATGTTTAGACTTTCTGGATCTCAAGAATGCTGTCTATTAATTCTAGCCTATACCACGAAGATCCTAATCACGGGGTCGGATGCTCTGTTGTCAGGATAGATGATACGAATCTTTGGATTAGAGACCCAAGAGAGTATACTCCGGTTGGCGTCTAATGACTACGTTGAACATCATGTAGACCGCTTTGTAGTTGTCAAGCACGTGGATCTTGGCTAAGCGAGTACTGAAGATAATGGGTGATTGTCACGGGTCACCCCTTCAGTCTGACTCAACTGAATTAAGTACAAGAGTATATCTTGGAGAAGAAGTAGGCGTGAATTGAAGGAAAAACAATAGCACTTGCATTAATTCATGAGGAACAACAAAACTCCTCACCTTAATCTATGAGGTGTAGAAACTCCACCATTAAAAATACATAAGAACAAAAGGTCTAGGCATGGCCGAATGGCCAGCCTCCCAAATGACATAAGAATTCGAAAATAGAGGAAGAAGACCTGATCAAAGGATCGAAAAGTCATCCCAAGATATGAATACCATATTAAAAAGTGCTATTTATACTAAACTAGTAAACTAGGTTTACAGAAAATGAATAACTAAGTGCAGATAGTGCAGAAATCCACTTTCGGAGCCCACTTGGTGTGTGCTTGGGCTGAGTATTGAAGCTTTCACGTACATAGGCTCTTCTTGGAGTTAAACTCCAGCTTTGGTGCTAGTTCTTGCGTTTTACGCCAGAAAAGGGTCTCTGGTGGGCGTTTGGACGCCAGTTTGGGCCATCAAATCTCAAGCAAAGTATGGACTATTACATATTTCTGGAAAGCCCAAGATGTCTACTTTCCAACGCAATTGAGAACGCGCCAATCGGGCTTCTGTAGCTCCAGAAAATCTACTTTGAGTGCAGGAGAGTTAGAATCCAATAGCATCTGCAGTCCTTTCTCAGCCTCTGAATAAGATTTTTGCTCAGGTCCCTCAATTTCAGCCAGAAAATACCTGAAATCACAAAAAAAATACACAAACTCATAGTAAAGTCCAAAAATATGATTTTTGCATAAAAACTAATAAAAATATACTAAAAAGTAATTAAAACTTACTAAAAACTACCTAAAAACAATGCCAAAAAGCGTATAAATTATCCGCTCATCACTTATCTTGTTTACGCTGTAAATGAGATATATACACACTTATTTTGTTTACGCTGTAAACAAGATAAGTAATGCAATGCAAATCGCTAAAAATGCTCCAAATTATCTATATCCGTAAATAAAAGATTTATTTTATTTATTTAAAAAATCTTTTATATTAGTAGGTTTAAATTTTTATCTTTAACCTAATATGAGGGGTATCAATACCTCTAAAATTATTATAGTTGTGAGAGAAAAAAAGGAGAGGCATGAAAAGCCAATTTCTAGTTTCGTGATAAAATCAGAGTGAAAAAGAGAGGTTGAGTGAGTCCTTCTCATATTGCATCGAAAAATTGCATTAAAGGTAGAGTGATATCATATTTATTCTTCATGTGCCCAAATTAAAAAGATAAACAAAAAGACAAAGATAAACAATCGAAAGAAAAAGATAACTTGAAATTGAAATGGAAGGAAATCTCTGTATTTTCTATACAATTTCTTGATATAACAAGAAAAAGACTTACTCTATCTCACTTGTTCACACTATAGTTTCTGATAAATTGAAACTTAATCAAAGAAAATTATTCTACCTTCTATTCAAGTTCTTGATACAACAAGAGAGACTCACGTAACCTCACTTGTCTACACCATAGTTTGATCACGAAACTAAAAAGTGGATTTTCATGCCTCTAATAATGTAACAGCCCAGACCACCCGCTAGCACGATATTGTCCGCTTTGGCACACAAGGCCTCACGATTTTGCCTTTGACGATAGGAATGATAGTCAAAGCCTCCCACACTCACTTGTCAAAACGTGTTACGCTAGGGAGAGGTATCTACACCCTTATAAAGCATGCTTCATTCCCCTCCCCAACCATTGTGTGACCTTACAATCCACCCCCTAAGGGAGCCCAGCGCCCTCGCTGGTACATTGATCTGGGTTCCGGTTCTGATACCATCTATAACAGCCCAGACCATCTGCTAGCAGATATTGTTCGCTTTGGCACACAAGGCCTCACGGTTTTGCCTTTGACGATAGGGATGATAGTCGAAGCCCCCTACACTCACTCGTCAAAATGCGTCATGCTAGGAAGAGCTATCCACACCCTTATAAGGCATGCTTTGTTCCCCTCCCCAACCAATATGAGACCTTACAAATAACATCTCTATCATATAGCTATAATAAGTTAAGAGGTATTTATACACATCATATTAGATTAAACATAACAAAATTCTAAACCAAATAACATAAAACCCAATTTCTAACTAAATAAATAAAATCAAAATACATAAAATTAAATCAAATATTCTAATACCTAAAATTATAAAATAATACCTAACATTATAAAATAATAACTACTAAATAATATTTGCATTACTCATGTTACAAACATCTAAAGTATATATATATATAATGGTAGTTCTCATCATATAGTCTATTCAAGACAAAGATAGATACACTTATATTTCATTAAAAATACCTAATATTCATAATTTCCAGGGTCTTAAACCCCAGTCTTCCATCTTTCATAGGCTTGCACAATAATTCCTAACTTGAAACTAATTAATTTGAAATCTTTCATAGGTTTTCACATTAATTTCTAATTTAAAATTAGATTAATTTGAAATAATTGAATTTTTTAGGAAAGACTTAATTTTAGCAACAAGAATTTTAGTAAAGCATTTGAAAATCATATTGCAGAAGACAACTGGCCTAAATTGAGTTATGAATTCATGTTGTTGAATTTTGGGTATAAGTGTTGCAATGATCTTATTTATTTTTCTAATGGAACTCGAGTCATCCCAAAGTTTGGTTATGAAGGGGCAAAAAGAAAATTTTACCACCTTCCAATTTTCTTCGAAAAAATATGTTGGATATCCATCCTCACCAGTTGGTTTGAGAGAACCAATATTAAAGAAGGATTTTTCAATATCTTGATGACTCAAAGATTGAGATTAGTATGGACATCGAGCATATTTGGAACATCTTCTTCGTACAAATTCTTGAAAAAAAATTAGAACAATACCTTTCAATTCTTCATTATCATCACTTCATCTTTCATCAGATCTTGTCATTAGGATTCTTTTTTTCTTCTAATATTTTTTCTCTTTTGATGGTTTTTTAGTGTGATAAAATTTGGTGTTCTTACTGTAACAATTCAATTTTTCAGTAAAATGACTTTTCGGACTTTCTACGATTAAAATTTACAAAATTTGCATGACAAAGCTCGCTTCAGATTAACGGGCCAGACCCAAACCTATAGAGAAAAAAATAATATAATAAAATATTTTAATATTATTATAGTCAATAAGCACCTTAAAAGTTAAAGATGAGATTTTTCTAATCATATAATTATCGAGTCCGAAATTCAACCAATAAGGGTTTTTATCAATACTCTTTATTCAAATAAATTGCACCAAAATATTTTAAAGATATTTTAGTGTAGAGATAACTATAATACTAGTGTCATTTATACTAATAAATGAGTTATTTGATCAGATAAAGTAAAAATTTATGCTCAGATACCCACTATTCTTGATAATTCTTAGTAAAGGCTGAAATCTGAGAAGGCATTAGTGGCGTTGAACACCGGTAAGGAGGTCCTTACTGAGCGTTCAACGCCCAAGGAAGCACCATCACTGGCGTTGAACGCTAAAGCTGGGGAGGAAGATAATGAATTCATCATCCTTGGAAGACCCTTCCTAGATATAGCCAAAGCTGTGATTGATGTAGACAGAGGAGAACTAGTCCTGCAATTAGATGAGGACTATCTTGTGTTCAAGGTTCATAAACCTCATTCTACCTCAACTGAAAGAAGAACCATTCATAAACATGAAGTGCTTCAACCACTCCTCTCAGTACAGAGTCTAATAGAGCCCCCAGACACCAATTATAAGTTTGGTGTGGGGCAACCATCATCAAGCTCTAAGAGGAATGGCAGTAAGAAAGTGCCCAAGGGCTGGAGGGATAAGAAGAACCCTACTGAAAGCCTCTCACCTGGCATGAGAATTATCTTCACTGACAATCCTGTCATTCCACACATTGTGAACACGATCTTGTCTTTAGAACATGTAGAACTTATCCATGAGAGCACAGGCAAGAAGTTCACTGTAAGGGGCGAAATTCTGAGCCCCTATCCATCTCTATAAGGAGCCAATTGTCAAGTTAGTGACGTTAAAGCAGCGCTTGTTGGAAGGCAACCCATCAATAATTAATGTTTTCTTGTTTTTCTTTAAGTTTATTTAAGTTATATTAGTTTAAATTTCATGTTTTCTTTAAGTTTATGATTATGTGCAGTAGTTAGAGCAGAAACAGAAACAGTCAAAGCTGAAAACAGAACACGTTGGAGCAAAGACCTTGCTGGTGTTGAACGCCAACTGGTGCACGAAATTGTGATCTCAATGGTGCCAACAAATTGGTACGCACAATGTAATCTCAACTCTTTTTCACAACTTCACACAACTAACCAGCAAGTGCACTGGGTCGTCCAAGTAATAAACCTTACATGAGTAAGGGTCGATCCCATGGAGATTGTCGACTTGAAGCAAGCTATAGTCATCTTGTAAATCTCAGTCAGGCGGATTCAAATAGTTATAGAGTTTTGAAAATTAAAAGATAAATAAAACATAAAATAAAGATAGAGATACTTATGTAATTCATTGGGGGAATTTCAGATAAGCGTATGGAGATGCGTTATTCTTTCTGAATCTCTGCTTTCCTACTGTCTTCATTCAATCATTCATATTCCTTTTCATGGCAAGCTGTATGTTGGGGATCACCGTTGTTAATGGCTACCTCCCGTAGTGAAAATGGTCCTCTACGGTTTCTGTACGGCTAATCAACTGTTGGATTTCTCGTCTCGGATGAAAAATACCAGGCACAGCAACCGCATGGCTAATCAGCTGTTGGTTCTTGATCGTGTCAGAATAAGATCCAATGATCCTTTTATGTCTGTCACTACGCCCCACAGTCGCGAGTTTGAAGCTCGTCACAGTCATCCCTTTCCCGATCCTACTCGGAATACCACAGACAAGGTTTAGACTTTCCGGATCTCAGGAATGCTGCCAATTGTTTCTAGCCTATACCACGAAGGTTCTAATCTCGGATTTAGATGTCCCATTGTCAGAGGGGAGTCAATGTGAATCGTTGATTAGAAACCCAAGAGATATGCATTCAAGCTTGTTTTCATGTAGAACTGAAGTGTTTATCAAGCACGCGTTCATAAGTGAGAATGGTGATGAGTGTCACTTGATCATCACATTCATCATGTTCTTGTGTGCGAATGAATATCTTAGAATAAGAATAAGCTTGAATTGAATAGAAGAACAATAGTACTTTGCATTAATACTCGAGGAACAGCAGAGCTCCACACCTTAATCGATGGGGTGTAGAAACTCCACCGTTGAAAATACATAAGTGATGAAGGTCCAGGCATGGCCGAGTGGCCAGCCTCCAAGTCTAAGGAAAAACGTTCCAAAGATCGGTCTAAGGACTAATCATCCTAAGATGTGAGTACAATAGTAAAAAGTCCTATTTATACTAAAACTAGTTACTAGGATTACAAAAATGAGTAGATGATGCAGAAATCCACTTTCGGGCCCACTTGGTGTGTGCTTGGGCTGTGGTGGACGAAATTGTGATCACTACAACTTCGCACAACTAACCATCAAGTGTACTGGGTCGTCCAAGTAATAAACCTTACGCGAGTAAGGGTCAATCCCACAGAGATTGTTGGTATAAAGCAAGCTATGGTCATCTTGTAAATCTTAGTCAGGCAAACTCAAATGGTTATGAATGATGAATAAAACATAAAGATAAAGATAGAGATACTTATGTAATTCATTGGTGGGAATTTCAGATAAGCGTATGAAGATGCTTGTCCCTTCCGTCTCTCTGCTTTCCTACTGTCTTCATCCAATCCTTCTTACTCCTTTCCATGGCAAGCTTATGCAAGGGTTTCACCGTTGTCAGTGGCTACCTCCCATCCTCTCAGTGAAAATGTTCAACGCACCCTGTCATGGCACGGCTATCCATCTGTCGGTTCTCAATTCAGGCGATCAACCATGCATCGTGTATCAGGAATCCAAGAGATATTCACCCAATCTAAGGTAGAATGGAGGTGGTTGTCAGGCACACATTCATAGGTGAGAATGATGATGAGTGTCACGGATCATCACATTCATCAAGTTGAAGAACAAGTGATATCTTAGAACAAGAACAAGCGGAATTGAATAGAAGAACAATAGTAATTGCATTAATACTCGAGGTACAGCAGAGCTCCACACCTTAATCTATGGTGTGTAGAAACTCCACCGTTGAAAATACATAAGAACAAGGTCTAGGCATGGCCGAATGGCCAGCCTCCCAAAGAGGGTTCAATCATAAAAACATGATCAAAAGCTTTAAAGATTGAAAGATGAAAATACAATAGTAAAAGGTCCTATATATAGAGAACTAGTAGCCTAGGGTGTACAGAGATGAGTAAATGAGCTTGGGCTGAGCATTGAAGCATTTTCGTGTAGAGACTCTTCTTGGAGTTAAACGCCAGCTTTTATGCCAATTTGGGCGTTTAACTCCCATTCTTGTGCCAGTTTCGGTGTTTAACGCTGGGAATTCTGAGGGTGACTTTGAACGCCAGTTTGGGCCATCAAATCTTGGGCAAAGTATGAACTATCATATATTGCTGGAAAGCCCAGGATGTCTACTTTCCAACGCCGTTGAGAGCGCGCCAATTGGGCTTCTGTAGCTCCAGAAAATCCGCTTCAAGTGCAGGGAGGTCAGAATCCAACAGCATCTGCAGTCCTTTTTAGTCTCTGAATCAGATTTTTGCTCAGGTCCCTCAATTTCAGCCAGAAAATACCTGAAATCACAGAAAAACACACAAACTCATAGTAAAGTCCAGAAAAGTGAATTTTAACTAAAAACTAATAAAAATATACTAAAAACTAACTAGATCATACTAAAAACATACTAAAAACAATGCCAAAAAGCGTACAAATTATCCGCTCATCAGGCTGAGCATTGAAGATTTCTTGTATAGAAATTTTCTTGGAGTTAAACGCCAGTTTTTATGCCAGTTTGGGCATTTAACTGCAGCTTCTATCTTGTTTCTGGCGTTTAACGCAAGAATATGGCAGAAAGTTGGCATTTGAATGCCAGTTTGCATCATCAAAACTCAAGCAAAGTATAAACTATTATATATTGCTGGAAAGCCCAGGATGTTTACTTTCCAACGCAATTGAGAGCATGCCATTTGGGTTGTGTAGCTCCAAAAAATCCATTTCGAGTGCAGAGAGGTCATAATCCAACAACATCAACAGTCCTTTTTCAGCCTCTGAATCAGATTTTTGCTCAGGTCCCTCAATTTCAGCCAGAAAATACCTGAAATCACATAAGAACACACAAAATCATGGTAAAGTCCAGAAATGTGAATTTTGCTTAAAAACTAATAATTATTTATTAAAAAGTAGCTAGATTCTACTAAAATCTACCTAAAAACAATGCCAAAAAGCGTATAAATTATCCGCTCATCACAACACCAAACTTAAATTGTTGCTTGTCCCCAAGCAACTGAAAACAAAATATGATAAAAAGAAGAGAATATATAATGAATCTCACAATATCAATGAAACTTAGTCCCAATTAGATGAGCGGGGCTAGTAGCTTTTTACTTCTGAACAGTTTTGGCATCTCACTTTATCCTTTGAAATTCAGAATGATTGGCATCTGTAGGAACTCAGAATTTTGGATAGTGTTATTGATTCTCCTAGTTCAGTATGTTGATTCTTGAACACAGCTACTTTATGAGTCTTGGCCGTGGCCCTAAGCACTTTGTTTTCCAATATTACCACCGGATACATAAATACCACAGACACATAACTGTGTGAACCTTTTCAGATTGTGACTCAGCTTTACTAAAGTCCCCAATTAGAGGTGTCCAGAGTTCTTAAGCACACTCTTTTTTTGCTTTGGATCACGACTTAACCCACTCGGTCTCAAGCTTTTCACTTGGACCTTCATGACACAAGCACATGGTTTGGGACAGCTTGATTTAGCCGCTTAGGCTTGGATTTTATTTCCTTGGGCCCTCCTACCCATCAATGCTCAAAGCCTTGGATCCTTTTTACCCTTGCCTTTTGGTTTAAAGGGCTATTGGCTTTTTCTGCTTGCTTTTTCTTTTTCTTTCTTTCTCTTTTTTTCGCCACTTTTTTTTCGCAAGCTTTGTTATTCACTGCTTTTTCTTGCTTCAAGAATTAATTTCATGATTTTTCAGATTATCAATAATATTTCTCTTTGTTCATCATTCTTTCAAGAGCCAACAATTTTAACATTCATAAACTTCACTATAAAAAATATGCACTGTTCAAGCATTCATTCAGAAAACAAAAAGTATTGCCACCACATCAAAATAATTAAACTAATTTCAAGATAAAATTTGAAATCCAAGTACTTCTTGTTCTTTTGTAATTAGGCACATTTTTCATTTAAGAGAGGTGAAGGATTCATGGAATTATTCATAACTTTAAGGCATAGACACTAGACACTAATGATCATGTAATGAAGACACAAACATAGACAAACATAAAGCATCAAATTCGAAAAAATAGAAAAATAAGAACAAGGAAATCAAAGAACGGGTCCACCTTAGTGATGGCGGCTAGTTCTTCCTCTTGAAGATTGATGAGCGGATAATTTATACGCTTTTTGGCATTGTTTTTAGTATGCTTTTAGTATGTTTTAGTTAGTTTTATTATATTTTTATTAGTTTTTATTTAAAATTCACTTTTCTGGACTTTACTATGAGTTTGTGTGTTTTTCTGTGATTTCAGGTATTTTCTGGCTGAAATTGAGGGACCTGAGCAAAAATCTAATTCAGAGGCTAAAAAGGGCTGCAGATTCTGTTGGATTCTGACCTTCCTGCACTCGAAGTGGATTTTCTGGAGCTATAGATGCCCAATTGGCGCGTTCTCAATTGCGTTGGAAAGTAGACATCCAGGGATTTCCAGCAATATATAATAGTCCATACTTTGCCTGAGATTTGATGGCCCAAACAGGCGTTCCAAGTCAG
>NC_029772.3:34817115-34825625 GCF_000817695.3 Arachis duranensis | reverse complement strand
TCTCCATCTCCCATGACTCGGAGGTGGAAGCTTTTGCCTTCCCTTTCCTCTTTCTAGAGGTTTCTCCGGCCTTGGATGCCATAAATGGTTATGGAAAAACAAAAAGCAATGCTTTTACCACACCAAACTTAAAAAGTTTGCTCGTCTTCGAGCAAAAGAAGAAAGAAAGAAGGGGAAGAAAAAGAAAATGGAGGAGATGGATGGAGAGATAGGTTTAGCCAAGGGGGTAGGAGAGGGTTTGTGATATATGAAAATGAAGGAGTGAAGAGGGGTACTTATAGGGAAAAAGAGATGGAGAGTGGCCGAATGGAATTGGGTGGGTTTGGGAGGGAAAAGTGTTTGAATTTGAAAAGTGAGGTAGGTGGGGTTTTTGGAGAAGAGGGATGGAGGTGATTGGTGAAAAGAATATAGGGAAGAGAATATGATTTGACAGGTGAGTGGTGTTTTGGATAGAGTGTTATAGAGATGTGTGAGGGGGAGAGAGAGAGAGGTGCGGTAGGTGGGGATCCTGTGGGGTCCACAGATCCTGAGGGGTCAAGAACTTCTCATCCCTGCTCTATTTAGGCGTGCAAAAACGCCCTTAGAGTACAATTCTGGCGTTTAACGCCAGACTACTACCTATTTTTGGCGTTTAACGGTAACTTGGTGCTCTGTTCTGGCGTTAAACGCCAGTCTGGTGCCTATTTCTGGCGTTAAACGCCCAGAATGGTGCCAGACTGGGCGTTTAACGCCCATCCTGCTACCCTTGATGGCGTTTAAACGCCAGTAAGTTTTTCTTCCAGGGTGTGCTGTTTCTAATGCTGTTTTTGAATTTGCTTTGATCTTTGTAGTTGTTTTTGTGACTCCACATGATCATCAACCTAAAGAAAACATAAAATAACATAGATAAATAAAATTTGGGTTGCCTCCCAACAAGCACTTCTTTAATGTCAATAGCTTGACAGTGGACTCTCATGGAGCCTCACAGATAATCAGAGCATGGTTGGGGGCTCTCAACACCAAACTTAGAGTTTGGTTGTGGCCTCCCAACACCAAACTTAGACTTTGAATGTGGGGTTTTTGTTTGACTCTGTATTGAGAGAAGCCTTTCATACTACTTGTCTATGTGTACAGAAGGAGAAACTTGAGTCTTGAATACAAGGTAGTTCTCATTCAATTAAAGAACCAACTCTCCTCTGTTAACATCAATCACAGCTTTCGCTGTGGCTAGGAAAGGTCTGCCAAGGATGATGGATTCATCCTCATCTTTCCCAGTGTCTAGGATTATGAAATCAGCAGGGATGTAAAGGCCTTCAACCTTCACTAGCACGTCCTCTACTAGTCCATAAGCCTGTTTCATTGATTTGTTTGCCATCTCTAGTGAGATTCTTGCAGCTTGTACCTCAAAGATTCCTAATTTCTCCATTACAGAGAGTGTCATGAGGTTAATACCTGACCCTAGGTCACACAGAGCCTTCTCAAAAGTCATGGTACCTATGGTACAGGGTATTAAGAATTTACCAGGATCCTGTTTCTTTTGAGGTAAAGTTTGCCGAACCCAGGTATTCAGTTCATTAATGAGAAATGGAAGTTCATCCTCCCAAGTCTTATTACCAAATAGCTTGGCGTTCAGCTTCATGATTACTTCTAAATACTGGGCAACTTGCCCTTCAACAATGTCTTCATCTTCTTCAGAAGATGAATAGTCATCAGAGTTCATGAATTGTAAAAAGAAGTTCAATGGAATCTATATGATCTCTATATGAGCCTCAGATTCCTTTGGTTCCTCATTGGGGTACTCTTTAATGGCCAGTGGATGTTCCCTGAGGTCTTCCTCACTGGGAATCACTGCCTTTTCACTCTCTCCAGGTTCGACCATGTTGATCACAGTTATGGCCTTGCACTCTCTTTTGGAATTCTCTTCTGTATTGCTTGGGAGAGTGCTAGGAGGAATTTTAGTAACCCTTTTACTCAGCTGACTCACTTGTGCCTCCAAGTTTCTGATGGAGGACCTTGTTTTATTCATGAAACTTAGAGTGGCTTTAGATAGATCAGAAACTATATTTGCTAAGCTAGATGGATTTTGCTCAGAATTCTCTGTCTGTTGCTGAGAGGATGATGAAAAGGGCTTGCCACTGCTAAACTTGTTTCTTCCACCATTATTATTGTTAAAGCCTTGTTGAGGCTTTTGTTGATCCTTCCATGAGAAATTTGGATGATTTCTCCATGAGGGATTATAGGTGTTTCCATAGGCTTCACCCATGTAATTCACATCTGCCATTGCAGGGTTCTCAGGATCATAAGCTTCTTTTTCAGAAGATGCTTCTTTAGCACTGTTGGATGCATTTTGCAATCCATTCAGACTCTGAGAAATCATATTGACTTGCTGAGTCAACATTTTGTTCTGAGCCAATATGGCATTCAGAGCATTAATTTCAAGAACTCCCTTCCTCTGAGGCGTCCCATTATTCACAGGATTCCTTTCAGAGGTGTACATGAACTGGTTATTTGCAACCATTTCAATGAGTTCCTGAGCTTCTATAGGCATTTTCTTCAGGTGAATAGATCCACCTGCAGAATGGTCCAATGACATCTTAGACAATTCAGACAGACCATCATAGAATATATCCAATATGGTCCATTCTGAGAGCATATCAGAAGGACACTTTTTGGTTAGTTGCTTGTATCTTTCTCAAGCTTCATAGAAGGATTCACCTTCTTTCTGCCTGAAAGTTTGAACATCCACTCTAACATTGCTCAGCTTTTGAGGAGGAAAGAACTTGGCTAAGAAAGCCGTGACTAGCTTATCCCAAGAGTTCAGGCTATCTCTAGGTTGAGAATCTAACTATATTCTAGCTCTGTCTCTTACAGCAAAAGGGAAAAGCATAAGCTTATAGACCTCAGGATCAACTCCATTAGTCTTAACAGTATCACAGATCTACAAGAATTCAGTTAAGAACTGAAAAGGATCTTCTGATAGAAGTCAATGAAACTTGCAATTCTTTTGCATCAGAGAAACTAATTGAGGCTTAAGCTCAAAATTGTTTGCTCCAATGGTAGGGATTGAGATGCTTCTTCTATGAAAGTTAGAATTTGGTACAATGAAGTCACCAAGCATCTTCCTTGCATTGTTGTTGGGTTTGGCCATTACTTCTTTTTCAAGATTCTCTGTAAGGTTTTCTCTGGATTATTGTGCTTTAGCTTCTTGACAAACCCCATTTTGAGGGTTTATCTTGTGCTGATTTCAGGGGTTTTATCAATGATTCCACACACTTTCTATATGAGAATACAAGAGTTTGCATTCCTTTCCTAGTTTTGCCTCATGAATGAAAACATGCTTATTTTGCACTAAAATAGATACATTTCTAATCTTCTCTTGATGCCATTCGATGCCGTGACTTGTGTGTTAAGTGGTTTCAGGATATAGAGTAGGAATGGACAGGAAAAGAGAAGGAAGACGGGTGCAAAAGAAGGAAGCATGAGAATTGAGCTTTGGAAATTTCCGCATGGGTGCGTGCGCGCACTTGGCGCGCCCGCGCGGATAAGAGCAACGTGAAGCCGAGACTAAGAGCCAAGCCACGAGCCGGCTTGAGTAGCGGCTAAGCCAGGATCCTCATGGACGCACACGCGTACATCACGCCTCCGCGCACATTACAAGACGCCTCAACAGCGCGTACGCGTACCTTGCGCGTGCGCGCCGATTTGCGAATGTGTTTTTTTTTTAAGAAGTCACGTGACTTAGGCGTGGAGGTAGTTAAGAATCCCACTTTTGGGGAAATGCCTTGGCGGGAAAAGACTTAAAAAGACCAAGGGAGCAAGGGTTAAAGACACTTAGTTCATTTGCTAGATTTGAGGTATTTTTGGGAGGAGAGTTAGTTTTTCATTTTTTGGGGAGAGAAGAAGAGGAAAAGATTCCAAGCTTTTCACTAGGGTTCATCTTCACCCAATTTCTGAATTTTCAATCATCTTTGGTGAGATCCATTACAATTCTCATTCCATTTTATTCATGTCATAGATTTTTCTTCTCCAAATTCAAGTAGTTGTAATTGATCAACTCTCATAGATCTAGAATTTAATGTTGTAATTTTGAATTTCATTAACTCTTTGAGAATTTGCTTTCCATTGCTACTCTTTGAGGCTTGGTGTTAGATTCTTGTGTTGCAATACTTTCAATTCTATTTTTCTTCTCATTTTACTATGACTTTCCTTTTTGCTCATCACATGTTTGATAAAATGTCAACACTAGCTATGGAGTAGAATTTTTACACTTGGCATAGGGTTTGGTCATTGGAAGAAGTTGAATAGTTGTATCAATAGTTGATTTGGAATTAGGGATTGCTAGTTGGCTTGGAGTGCACTAAAGCTAGATTCCCATGAGGTGAAGCTAGGACTTGTGACTCAAGTTGATTGTTTTCATTTGATTTTCCTCTATACTTAGGGGATAACTAAATGAAGCAAGGCCTAATTATTGTTAACATTGAATGGACTATAAGGATAGAACTTCTAATGCCAACCCTAAGCCAAGTCTTTTGATAATTGATTGTTTGTTTCTCAATACTTTGCTAAAACCCTCAAAAAATTCCAACAAGGCCTACTAAATCAATAAGATGCACACTTTGGCAATTCCAAGGGAGAACGACTCGGGAGACTAGTACTCTCGGATATAGATTGTAGATTTGTTTGATGATGGAATTTGCGTTGGTTTAGACTATACTACGATTGATCACTTGATAAATTCTATACCGACAAAAATTCATTCGTCAAAATGGCACCGTTGCCGGGGAATTTGCTCAGTGTGCCATGTTATTGTTTGGATTAAGCGTGTATATATATACATAGTTGCACCTCATTGTAAATTGCAAATGTACATAGTTGCATTTCATTGTAATTCCTTGTTCAAGTGACTAACCCTTCATCGTTACCATGAGTTTTATTTCCCCTTCATTGCATGACGCGTTCACAACCGAATCCGAGCTTAGTCCCTTTTGATCTGGAAATAGAACGAACTTTGTTTCATATTAGACAAGCTCGGAGGCGGCTTGAGTTTGGAAAAGGGGAAGAGGCTTTCACTACCTCAACCACCTTACTATAAGTGAACATTGAACCGTCACTCAAAGAAGGCATTAATCCTACTCCCATCAATCTCACTAACAAATCTTCTTTTGTTCTAGGCACTAATACCATGGATGCTCCGAGGAGAGTTACCATCAAGGAAGCGGGTGCACCGGATTATGTCCTTCAACCCCTTCACGTAACTCACCCCAATATGTCCTTCAACCCCTTCATGTAACTCACCCCAACTTGAATGCAAACTTTGAATTGAAGACCGCTTTGATCAACCTCCTACCTAAGTTTCATGGGCTTCCCGCACAAGACCCTATTCGACATCTCAAGGACTTCCATCGCATATGCTCGACTACTAGACGGGAAGGGTCCGATGAAGTTGCTATATGGTTGTTTGCTTTTCCTTTTTCTCTTGAGGACAAGGCTAAAGAATGGTTCTACACCCTCTCTAGTGAAGTTACCTCCGATTGGGACTTACTTAGAAGGGGATTTTTGGATAAATTCCTGGACTTACTTAGAAGAGGATTCTTGGATAAATTCTTGCCTCCGGAGAAGATGGATAGGCTAAGGAAGAAAATGTCTTGTATTGTACAAGGTGAAACGGAACCACTATACGAGTATTGGGAACGGTTTCGTAAACTACTAGACGCATGCCCTAATCACATGTTTGACACTCAAGTATTGCTTGGATACATATGTCAAGGGATGCGAGAGCAAGATAGAACCCTCTTGGACACTTCTAGCAATGGTTCTTTGTCCAAATATAAAACCGCGGAGGAGGCATGGCAACTTATTATTGACTTAGCCGAATCCAATCAACATATGAGGCGAAGAGTCAACCGTCCAAGGACCGTGAATGAGGTATCAACCAGTAGTGAAACCACCGCTCTAACTCAATCCTTGAATGAGATGACATCCATCTTGAGGCAACTCCAAGTGAACCAACAACAACCACAACCTCAATCATACCAACAACACCCTCCACCACCTCAACAACACAACCAATAATTGGTCCCTCAAAGAGTATGTGGTATTTGCTCTTGCTACTCTCACTACACGAATGAGTGCCCAAGCCTTCAAGAAGACAATACATTGGCGGCTACCCATAATCTCTATGATCGCCCCAATCAAGGGTACTACCAAGGCGGTAATCCTAACCAAGGGTACTCTTATCAAGGAGGAGGAGGCTACAACCAAGGAAGTGGACACAATAATCAAAATTGGAGAGACAACCATCAACAAGGGAATAGGGACAACAACAACAATGGAGGAGGTCAAAGATGGGGCAACAACTCACAAAACTTCTCACAAAACCGACCATACAACTCACAAAATCAACCATACCACCAACAAAACCCACAAAGAAACTACCAAACATATCAACCACCACATCAAAGACCACCACCCAACCAATCACAAGCTCCTCAACTCACATATGCAATCACCACCTCCAACCAAGACGAAACACTCCGAACCATTATCCAAGGCCAAAAGGAACTACAAAACACACTTGCTTCCGGTCTCACCGGCCTCACCTCTACACTACAAGCTCTTCTTGCACGCATGGACCCACCATCAAATCCCACTCCACAACCCCCAATCCAAAGCATCATTCCCTCTCAACCTCAACCCAATCCTAAGGGAGGAATCAATGCCATCACTCTAAGATCCGGAACACAATTAAAAGAGAAGGGAGCAAAGGATTCAAACCCCATCACAACCGCTCAAGAGGAAGAGAGAATAAATATAGATGAGGTAGTGGAAGAGGAGACACCACAAGTCATAGTTGAGGATGAAGAAGCTCAACCAACAAAAGAGACCCCCAAGACGAAGATAACCTTGGAAGAAGAAATTGCTCAACCACTCCCATTTCCAACACTTGCAAAGAAAGCTAAGAAGCGCATAGAGCTCAACCCCAAAATGATAGAAATGTTCAAAAAAGTCAAGGTAACCATCCCCCTCTTTGATGCTATCCATCAAGTTCCTAGATATGCCAAATTCCTCAAAGACTTATGCATAAATAAGGATAGAATTCTTGAATTGGAAACCATCCCACTGGGGAGCTCTATTTCCGCTTTAATGGGAACATTGCCCGAGAAGTGTGATGATCCGGGCCCTTGTATGGTCACTTGCACAGTCAATGGAGTTCAATTTAGATATTGTATGTGTGACCTCGGAGCATGTGTTAGCATCATGCCACTCTCCGTCTACCGGGTATTGAAGTTGCCACCACTAAAAAGGTCGACGGCAAGATTTGTCCTAGCGGATAAAAGCATAATAACCGTAGCGGGTGTTGCGGAAGATGTATTGGTGAATATAAAAGGGTTGGTGTTTCCGATTGACTTCTATGTCCTTGAAATGCCATCAAGCGAAATCGAGAGAGCATCGTCTATCCTACTTGGAAGGCCATTCTTGAGAACTTCTAGATTTAAACTTGATGCTTACTCGGGGAACTACTCATTTGAAATAGATGGAAGAATTGTAAGCTTTAGCCTAGAGGAAGCAATGAAGCATCCACCGGAGAACCACTCTTTATTTCGGTGTGACCCAATCGATAACATAGTGGCCGAAGTGCATCTTGCAAGGTTAGATGAGAAGTATATGGTTGAAGAAGCAAATGAAAAGTCAAGCGAACTAAATACCACACATCATACAAACCATCTGGAAACTCAAACTTCAAAGAATGACAAAAAGATGGAATTGAAGCCACTACCACCTCACTTAAGGTATTCATACCTTGATGAAGCCCAAGAGCTACCCGTGATAATTGCACAAGAGCTAACCCCTCAACAAGAAGAAAAATTGCTAAATGTATCGAGAAAAAACAAAAGGGCAATCAGGTGGAGTTTGGCGGATCTAGTGGGAATAAGCCCCCAAGTATGCGAGCACCGCATATTCCTTGAAGAAGGAGCAAGACCGGTCCGACAACCTCAAAGGAGACTTAATTCAACCATTCTTGAGGTAGTAAAGAAAGAAGTCACTAAGCTACTTGAAGCAAACATCATCTATCCTATCTCGGATAGCGAATGGGTAAGCCCGGTCCAAGTAGTGCCAAAAAAGTCCGGAGTGACAACAATCAAAAACGAAAGTGGTGAACTTATAGCAACAAGAGTGCAAAATTCTTGGAGAGTATGCATAGACTACCGAAGATTGAATGCGGCCACAAGAAAATATCACTTCCCACTACCATTTATTGATCAAATGCTTGATCGATTAGCCGGTAAATCATATTATTGTTTTCTTGATGGCTACTCCGGATACTTCCAAATTCATATCGCTCTAGAAGACCAAGAAAAAACCACATTTACTTGCCCCTTTGGGACGTATGCTTACAAGCATATGCCATTCGGCCTATGCAATGCACCGGCAACGTTCCAAAGATGCATGATGAGCCTATTTGCGGACTTTCTAGAGCAATCAATGGAAGTTTTCATGGATGACTTTAGTGTGTATGGTGATTCATTTGA
>NC_029772.3:34812356-34816939 GCF_000817695.3 Arachis duranensis | reverse complement strand
ATGGAAGCATATGACAAACTCAAAGTAGCATTGACACAAGCTCCTATAGTGCGAGGCCCCAATTGGACTCAACCTTTTGAAATCATGTGTGATGCTTCGAATTATGCGATAGGAGCCGCGTTAGCACAACGCGAGGGTAAGATTCCCTATGTCATAGCTTATGCTTCCAAAACACTAGACGGTGCCCAATCCAACTACACTACAACCGAAAAGGAACTCCTAGCCATTGTTTTTGCTTTGGACAAGTTCCGAGCCTATCTTCTTGGTTCCAAGGTTGTAGTGTACTCGGATCATGCGGCACTAAAGTACTTGTTGGCCAAAAAGGAATCGAAACCGAGATTAATTCGTTGGGTGCTTTTGTTACAAGAATTTGACTTGGAGATCAAAGATAGGAGTGGTTCCCAAAACCTAGTGGCGGACCATTTAAGTCGCCTCGAACACACAAAAGGCGACACCACTCCTATCAATGACTCCTTTCCTTTAGATGCTTTGCACGCAATCTCGGAAGTGGTTCCTTGGTATGCCCCAATAGCAAACTACTTGGTTTCACGCACTTTTCCTCCCAATCTCAACAAACACAAAAAGGATAAGCTGAAAAGCGAATCCAAATACTATGTTTGGGACGATCCTTATTTGTGGAGGTGTGGAGCGGACCAAATAGTGCGACGGTGCATACCCCAAACCGAATTTCAAGCAATCTTGGACACTTGCCATGCTTCCGAAGGAGGTGGTCACTATGGGCCCCAAAGAACGGCAAGAAAGGTCCTTGATTGCAGATTTTGGTGGCCAACTCTTCTCAAAGATGCTTCTCTCTATTGCAAATCTTGCCCCCAATGTATTAGGCTTGGAGATATTTCCAAGAAGGACGAAATTCCCCAACAAAATATGCTTTTTTGTGAAATCTTTGACGTATGGGGAATCGACTTCATGGGACCATTCCCAAATTCCAATGGCTTTCTCTACATCTTGCTAGCCGTCGATTATGTGTCAAAATGGGTGGAGGCAATCCCCACCCGAACGGATGACGCTAATGTTGTGCATTCTTTTGTGAGGAATAATATCATTTGCCGCTTTGGCGCCCCAAGAGCAATCATAAGTGACCAAGGATCACACTTTTGCAACAAAAAAATAGACGGCCTCATGAGAAAATATGGCATCATCCACAAAGTCGCCACGGCTTACCACCCTCAGACAAACGGCCAAGCCGAAGTCTCTAACCGGGAAATCAAGCATGTCTTATAAAGGATTGTAAAGCCGAATAGGAAAGATTGGAGCATTAAACTCTCCGATGCACTGTGGGCCTATCGAACGGCTTACAAGACACCGATCGACATGAGCCCCTTCCGGCTTGTATATGGTAAAGCATGTCACTTACCGGTGGAGATTGAACACAAAGCTTATTGGGCCGTAAAGGAGTGTAATATGAGCTTGGGTGGGGCCGGAGTCGAGAGAAAGCTTCAATTGGCGGAATTGGAATGTTTGAGATTAGAAGCTTATGACAACGCCAGGCTTTATAAGGAAAAGTTGAAAGCCATCCATGACAAGAACATTAGGAGAAGAGAGTTCCGACCCGGTGACCTAGTCCTCCTCTACAATTCAAGGTTGAGATTACTACCCGGAAAGCTTAGATCAAGGTGGGATGGACCCTACCAAGTGGAGAAAGTAGAACCTTATGGGGTCTACCACTTGCGCCACCCAACAAGCCCGGACATCTTCAAGGTAAACGGGCACCGTCTCAAATTATATCATGGTGAGCAAAGAAAGAACTCCAAGGAATTTGAAGTGTTCCTCTTGAGGGATGCAACTCTTGAACAAGCACTATGAGCTACTGAAAGTCCAACTTAAGGACGTTAAACAAAAGTGCTAGGTGGGAGACACCCCACCATGGTAAGATCTTCCTTTGAGCTTTGTACATAGAATCTTGACTTCATGTTTGTTAGATAGATTTTAATGTCAATTCCCCGTCATTTGTTAAATTCATTGATGGTTTACCAAGTAAAATGCCCTGCTATAGTGCTTAAGCAGCTGTGTGGAGGGGGGAGTTGAAATGTCAAAAGTGATGTAAACACATACAAATTTAGGAAAAGCACCCCCCTCTGCGCGTGCGCGCGCCTGGCGCGTACGCGCCCTTAAGGCACTCAACGGTCATCTACGCAGACGCGCACCGTGCGCGGACGCGTGGATTGCGAATAACAGCCCTCCATACATTTACCCGAGAGTTGCGCCCACACCATGCCAGGACCATGCCTGAAGCACAGGAAGCTCGCGCGCGCGCACATGGCGCGTCCGCGCACCTGAGCGAAATCTGCCAATCGACGCGCAAGCGTACTGTGCGCGTCCGCGCCGATCACCCTGTTGCACTCCTGGTACATATTCCAGAGAGTTAAGCCACTCTCAGGCCTATACTAAGCCACCAGCCCAAAACCTCTGCCGCATGCGCGCACCTGGCGCGCACGCGTCCATACACTGCGAGCACGAAATGCGCGCGCGCCTCAGCCGCGCACGCGCCCTTTGGTTCTGCACTCCTCTCTGAACCACTTCACAGAGAGTTGAGCCCCCTCCAGGCCCTTCTCATGCCTGGGGCACAACCGCGTTGACGCGTGCGCGCACTGCGCGCGCGCGCGCCAAAAGCCCTGAAGCAATCGCTGGTACTGCGTCCAGAGAGTTATGCCACATAAATTATCCGCTCATCACACATCCAACTTGAAAAAAGGGGCACACTTACCCCTTCACCCTCATTCCTCCATTCCCTCTTCTCCACTACCTTCTACCACTTACCACCAATGGCCCCATATTAACTCTCCACTCCCCATCAACCCACTCCACAACCTCCTCTCCCATATTCTTCCTCATCTCACAAGGTACTATACTAAGCTACCCCCTCACTCCAACCATCTCTTTTGATTCTTATTCATTTAGTTTCACCTTCTTTTAGTTAGCTTCTTTCCTCTTTCTTCTTCTATTTTAGTTACTTCTTTAGGATGTTTTTGTTTTTTCCTCTCTTTCAATTTAACCCTTCATGGGCATTTGGGTCTCAACTTCACTTGCATTAGTAGATGAGTTGTGTTGCTTGCTTTTCTTACACTCACTGTGCACTGTAATCATTAATATTGGATTGTGAATTACTACATTGCTTTCACCCTCTTCTAATCACACACTACAAAAGAATGCACGCCAAGTGTTCGACGAAAGGCATACTTGAGTTTTGAGCTCACTTTGACTAAATTGCCTCTCAACTTATCACTTTTAGGTGCATCCCCATTTTCTCCAATCCATCCACTCACATTTTCTTAACTTGCTTTCCATTTGTGGTCCTTAAGGGTATATGCTTCTCATGCTTCCTACTTGCGTGCTTAAATTACCCTTACACCATATGAAAATGATTTGCCTTGCTCTTCTCATGTTATCTTAGTTACATGTTACAGCTGTCATGTGACAATAGTTGCAGCTGTCATGTGACAATGATACCCATATTCTATGGCATAACTTTTCATTGCATAATCGCATTTACTTCCACTTATTTGGGTTTGATGTTTCCCCTTTCTTTGTTCTCATAGGATGGTCATCAAAAAGAACAAAGGGAAAGCCCCCAAGAGGCCAACTTCCAATAAAGCGCACCACGACCTAACGGCCAAGCCACTCTTAAAGAAGACTAAGGGCCCCGTTGATGTTCTAGAGAAGGACAACCCTCCTAAGGATTCGAACAAGTTTCCCAACCGTTACTGCGAACTTGCTTACTCAAGAATGATCGAAAGGAATTATCATCCGGAACCCCTCCTAGTCCTACCGGCTCACCTCAGTCCGATTGTGATGCCACACATTGACCGGAGGCAGTGGAGGTTCCTCTTGAGGCAACCAAAGGAGGCCAATCTCTCATGGGTAGTGGAATTTTACTCCAACTACCACTCTCCCCTTCTCACATCAATATTTGTGCGCCGAAAGCAAGTGTCGGTCACAGTGGAAACCATCCGAGAAGTCCTTGGGATTGAACCATCAACGGATGCATATGACGCCTACGAAGAAGTCTTGGCTACATGCGATGACCGTGCATTCAATTGGAGCGCGATCCTCCGCGTCATTGCTTTACCCGACGCATATTGGATTCAGGGGACCATAAAGCAAAGACCCAAGGGTTTAGATGTCCGCCACCTCACTCAAGAAGCCACGGCATGGGCCCAAATTCTAGCTCACTATGTGCTCCCAAGCACACATGGGTCATCCATCACCACCGAGTTGGCCTTATTGATATGGTGCATCTTAACCGAGAAACCGGTCAACATTTCGCATGCCATCCGCCAATCCATGGGGCGCATTCATGCCAAAGGAAATCTACCATTCCCCACTTTGGTGACCGAATTGGTTGCAAAAGCCGGTGTCAACCGAGAGGCTAAAGATAGGAGAACCTCAATTCCGGTCGATGGTGATATAATTCCGACCAAGAGATGCCTCAAGCCTCCGAAAGCCACCAAGGACATTGGACTACCCACACCAACTCGCAACACTACCACTTCATCTACATCACAAAAATCGGCCGCCCAACGCCTTGAAGACCTTCACAAGAAATTGGACCGTTATGAGAGGCG
>NC_029772.3:34800643-34811245 GCF_000817695.3 Arachis duranensis | reverse complement strand
AGCACCGAGCGACTAGAGTGCAAACACTTCCGGTGAGGGTTCGATGCTCAATCCTTTGATTCCCGGCTCTCGCGAGCATTCTTCATGCAAAGTTGTATATATTGCATTTGATGCTTAGAAATTGGCAAGTCCTATGCATTTACCACCATCGTGTCCCATGTGCTCGCATATGTCATAAGAAAGCTGATTTGTTCCTAACCAAGTAGATAATAGCACTAGTCATAGTTGCATGCATATAAGTAGGTTGCATTTCATGAGTCCTATACTTTTGCGACCCCTCGGTCTTCTGTGTTTCTTTGCATTTTCCTAAGCATGAGGACATGCTAGAATCTAAGTGTGGGGAGGTTGACAAACCCCATTTTGAGGGTTTATCTTGTGCTAATTTCAGGGGTTTTATCAATGATTCCACACACTTTCTATATGAGAATACAAGAGTTTGCATTCCTTTCCTAGTTTTGCTTCATGAATGAAAACATGCTTATTTTGCACTAAAATAGATACATTTCTAATCTTCTCTTGATGCCATTCGATGTCGTGACTTGTGTGTTAAGTGGTTTCAGGATATAGAGTAGGAATGGACAGGAAAAGAGAAGGAAGACGGGTGCAAAGGAAGGAAGCATGAGAATTGAGCTTTGGAAATTTCCGCATGGGCGCGTGCGCGCACTTGGCAGAATTTCCGCATGGGCGCGTGCGCGCACCTGGCGCGCCCGCGTGGATAAGAGCAACATGAAGCCGAGACTAAGAGCCAAGCCACGAGCCGACTTGAGTAGCGGCTAAGCCAGGATCCTCATGGACGCGCACGCGTACATCACGCCTCCGCGCACATTACAAGACGCCTCAACAGCGCGTACGCGTACCTTGCGCGTGCGCGCCGATTTGCGAATGTGTTTTTTTTTAAGAAGTCACGTGACTTAGGCGTGGAGGTAGTTAAGAATCCCACTTTTGGGGAAATGCCTTGGCGGGAAAAGACTTAAAAAGACCAAGGGAGCAAGGGTTAAAGACACTTAGTTCATTTGCTAGATTTGAGAGAGAATTTGCTTTCCATTGCTACTTTTTGAGGCTTGTTGTTAGATTCTTGTGTTGCAATACTTTCAATTCTATTTTTCTTCTCATTTTACTATGACTTTCCTTTTTGCTCATCACATGTTTGATAAAATGTCAACACTAGCTATGGAGTAGAATTTTTACACTTGGCATAGGGTTTGGTCATTGGAAGAAGTTGAATAGTTGTATCAATAGTTGATTTGGAATTAGGAATTGCTAGTTGGCTTGGAGTGCACTAAAGCTAGATTCCCATGAGGTGAAGCTAGGACTTGTGACTCAAGTTGATTGTTTTCATTTGATTTTCCTCTATACTTAGGGGATAACTAAATGAAGCAAGGCCTAATTGTTGTTAACATTGAATGGACTATAAGGATAGAACTTCTAATGCCAACCCTAAGCCAAGTCTTTTGATAATTGATTGTTTGTTTCTCAATACTTTGCTAAAACCCTCAAAAAATTCCAACAAGGCCTACTAAATCAATAAGATGTACACTTTGGCAATTCCAAGGGAGAACGACTCGGGAGACTAGTACTCTCGGATATAGATTGTAGATTTGTTTGATGATGGAATTTGCGTTGGTTTAGACTATACTACGATTGATCACTTGATAAATTCTATACCGGCAAAAATTCATTCGTCACTTCTCTGAGCTTCTTCTTCAGAGTCCTTTCAGGTTCAGGATCTGCTTCAACAAGAATGTCCTTGTCCTTGCTCCTGCTCATATGAAAAAGAAGAGAACAGAAAATAATAGGGATCCTCTTTGTCCAGATATATAGGTTTCTTTATGTGAGTAGAAGAGAAGAAGAATAAGAATGAAGAAGGAAGAAGAAGAATTCGAACACAGAGAGGGTTCAAATTATAAGAAGAAGAGAAGAGTGTTAGTGATTAAATAAATAAATAGAAGAAGATGAGAGAGAGAATTTTCAAAAATAATTAAAAGAAAAAAGGAAAATATTTTTGTTTTTATTTTAAAATTTAGTTAGAATTTGAAAATTAAAAAAGGAATAAAATTAAAAGTTAAAACAATTAGTTAAATAAAAATGTTTTTTTAAAAAGAGGAAGGTGATTTTCGAAAATTAGAGAGAGAGAAAAGTAGTTAGATGGTTTTGAAAAAGATAAGAGATAGTAAAACAAACAAAAAGTCAATTAGTTAATTGAAAAAGATTTGAAAATCAATTTTGATAGGATAAGAAGTTAGAAAATATTGTTGAAATTGATTTTGAAAAAGATATGATTTGAAAAAGATATGTTTGAAAAGATATGATTAAAAAGATACGATTGAAATTTATTTTGAAAAAGATTTGAAAAAGAAATTTAGAAAGATTTGATTTTGAAAATTAAAGTTAATGACTTGACTAACAAGAAACTAAAAGATATTATTCTAGAATTTAAAGGTTGAACCTTTCTTAACAAGAAAGTAACAAACTTGAAATTTTTGAATCAATCACATTAATTGTTAGTAAAGTTTTTGAAAATTTGTAATGAAATTAAGAAAAAAATTTTGAAAAACAATTTTTAAAATTTTCAAAAAACATGAAAGAAAAGATGAAAAAGATTTTATTTTGAAAAAGATTTTGAAAAGATAAATTTTTGGAATTGAAATCTTGACTTGACTAACAAGAAACAACTTATTTTAAAATTTTTTGACTAAGTCAACCCAAAGATTTCGAAATTTATGAGTGAAATAAGGAAAAAAATATTTTTTTGATTTTTTTTAATTTAATGAGAAAAGAGAAAAACCACAAAATGACTCAACACATAAAAATTTTGGATTAAAATAAATAATGCATGCAAGAACACTATGAATGTCAAGATGAACACCAAGAACACTTTGAAGATCATGATGAACATCAAGAACTTATTTTTGAAAAATTTTCAAGAAAAGAAAAACATGCAAGACACCAAACTTAGAAATTTTTAATGCTTAGACACTAACAAACTAAAAATGCATATGAAAAACATCAAAAGATATAAAACAAGAAAATATGAAGATCAAATAAGGAGACTCATTAAGAACAACTTGAAGATCATGAAGAATGCAATGCATGAATTTTCGAAAATAATTTTTTTTAGAAAAATTAAAACATGCAATTGACACCAAACTCAAAACTTGACTCTAGACTCAAACAAGAAACACAAAATATTTTTGATTTTATGATTTTATAAATTTTTTTTTGGATTTTTCGAAAATTATTTTGAAAAAATGAAAAGAAGAAAAACTTTTTTGAAATATTATTGAAAACTTTTTGAAAATAAAATAAAGGTTGAAACAAGAAGAAAATTACCTAATCTAAGCAACAAGATGAACCGTCAGTTGTCCAAACTCGAACAATCCCTGGCAATGGTGCCAAAATCTTGGTGCACGAAATTGTGATCTCAATGGCACCAACAACTTGGTATGCACAATTGTAATCTCAACTCTTTTTCACAACTTCGCACAACTAACCAGCAAGTGCACTAGGTCGTCCAAGTAATAAACCTTACGTGAGTAAGGGTCGATCCCACAGAGATTGTCGGCTTGAAGCAAGCTATAGTCATCTCTTAAATCTCAGTCAGGCAGATTCAAATGGTTATAGAGTTTTGAAAACTAAAAGATAAATAAAACATAAAATAAAGATAGAGATACTTATGTAATTCATTGGTGAAAATTTCAGATAAGCGTATGGAGATGCGTTATTCCTTCTGAATCTCTGCTTTCCTATTATCTTCATTCAATCATTCATATTCCTTTCCATGGCAAGCTATATGTTGGGGATCACTGTTGTCAATGGCTACCTCCCGTCCTCTCAGTGAAAATGGTCCTCTACGGTTTCTGTACGGCTAATCAACTGTCGGATTTCTCGTCTCGGATGAAAAATACCAGGCACAGCTACCACATGGCTAATCAGCTGTTGGTTCTCGATCGTGTTGGAATAAGATCTAATGATCCTTTTGTGTCTGTCACTACGCCCCACAGTCGCGAGTTTGAAGCTCATCACAGTCATGCCTTCCCAGATCCTACTCGGAATACCACAGACAAGGTTTAGACTTTCCGGATCTTAGAAATTCTGCCAATTGTTTCTAGCCTATACCACGAAGGTTCTAATCTCGGATTCAGATGCCTCATTGTTAGAGGGGAGCCAATGTGAGTCGTTGATTAGAAACCCAAGAGATATGCATTCAAGCTTGTTTTCATGTAGAACTGAAGTGTTTGTCATGAACGCATTCATAAGTGAGAATGGTAATGAGTGTCACTTGATCATCACATTCATCATGTTCTTGTGTGCGAATGAAAATTTAGAATAAGATTAAGCTTGAATTGAATAGAAGAATAATAGTACTTTGCATTAATACTCAAGGAACAGCATAGCTCCACACCTTAATCTATGAGGTGTAAAAACTCTACCGTTGAAAATACATAAGTGATGAAGGTCTAGGCATGGCCGAGTGGCCAGCCTCCAAGTCTAAGGAAAAATGTTCCAAAGATCGGTCTAAGGACTAATCGTCCCAAGATGTGAGTACAATAGAAAAAAGTCCTATTTATACTAAAACTAGTTACTAGGATTACAGAAATGAGTAGATGATGCAGAAATCCACTTCCGGGCCCACTTGGTGTGTGCTTGGGCTGAGCATTGAAGCTTTCATGTGTAGAGACTTTTCTTAGAGTTAAACGCCAGTTTTTATGCCAGTTTGGGCGTTTAACTGCAGCTTCTATCCTGTTTCTGGCATTTAACACCAGAATAGGGCAGGAAGTTGGCGTTTGAACGCTTGTTTGCATCGTCAAAACTCGAGCAAAGTATGGACTATTATATATTGCTGGAAAGCCCAGGATGTCTACTTTCCAATGCAATTGAGAGCACGCCTTCTGGGTTTTTCTAGCTCCAAAAAATCTATTTCGAGTGTAGGGAGGTCAGAATCCAACAACATCATCAGTCTTTTTTCAGCCTCTGAATCAGATTTTTGCTCAGGTCCCTCAATTTCAGCCAGAAAATACCTAAAATCACAGAAAAATACACAAACTCATAGTAAAGTTCAAAAATGTGAATTTTGCTTAAAAACTAATAATTATTTATTAAAAAGTAGCTAGATCCTACTAAAATCTACCTAAAAACAATGCCAAAAAGCGTATAAATTATCCGCTCATCACCAGCCAGGGAGGTCGGAGTGGGCGTTCAACGCCCATAAGAAGAAACATTGCTGGCATTGAATGCCAGCCAAGGAGGTCAGAGTGGGCATTCAATGCCCATGAGAAGCAACGGCTGGCGTTGAACGCCAGCCATGGGGTAGAAACCTGGCGTTGAACGCCAGGCAGGAGCATCCCAATAGGCGTTCAACGCCCACAAGGGGGCAGTGAACTCGAATTCCCTAGTCTCCCAGGATCAGCTGGTCCCACAGAATCTCCACTTAACCCACCATCTTCTCTCTCTTACTTTCTCTCTTTCCCACACTCTCTTCCCTATAAACCCTAACCCAATCACATCCATTTTACTTCCCAAAACCATCATAAATCCCACCAACCCCCACCCACTTCAAATTCAAAATTTCCCACCCAATTTCCACCCATTCATTCGAACCCTACCTATCCCACTCCTATAAATAACCCCTTCTTCCAACCTTTCACGCACACCATCCATACACTAAAGCTCTACTTGGCCGAATCCATTATCCCTCTCCATCTCCTCTATTCTCTTCTTCTTCTACTATTTTCTTCCTTTTTCTTTTTATTTTGCTCGAGGATGAGTAAAGCTTTTAAGTTTGGTGTTGGAAAAGTCTTGCATTTTGCTTTTCACTCATGCCTATGACACCCAAAGTCGAAGAATCCTCTAGAAAGAGGAATGGGAAAGCAGTTGCTTCCACCTCTGAATCTTGGAAGATGGAGAGATTCATCACCAAAGTCCATCAAAACCGCTTCTGTGAAGTAGTGGCAAAGAAGAGGGTGATTCCTGAAGTATTCTTTAGGCTAAAAAAGAATGAGTACCCGGAGATCCGCAGAGAAATTTGAAGGAGAGGTTGGGAAGTCCTAACCAATCCTATCCCAGAGGTTGGGATCTTGATGGTACAAGAGTTCTATGCCAATGCATAAGTCACGGGAAACCATGATATAAGTGTGAACCTAAGTCCCGAAAATTGGCATACCATGGTCCGAGTGCGTCTCTTGGATTTCAACCTGAAGAGTGTAAGGTTGGCGATCCATTTCGCAATGATGCAAGGAGACCCACATCCTTACACTAGGAGAGTCAATTTTGACCAAACAATGGACCAAGTCCTTTTAGACATTTGTATGGAAGGAGCTCAGTGGAAGAGGAATGCTCAAGGTAATCCTATCCAACTGAGAAGGCTTGACCTCATGCTTGTAGTTAGAGGATGGTTGGAATTCATCCAACACTCTATCATCCCTACTAGAAATTGGTGAGAAGTGACCATTGACAGAGCCATCATAATTCATTGCATCATGATTGGGAGTGAGGTGGAGGTACATGAGGTAATACCTCAAGAGCTGTA
This sequence comes from Arachis duranensis, assembly GCF_000817695.3. Lineage (NCBI taxonomy): Eukaryota > Viridiplantae > Streptophyta > Magnoliopsida > Fabales > Fabaceae > Arachis > Arachis duranensis. The sequence continues at coordinate 34,804,719 of NC_029772.3, read as the reverse complement.
CAGGAAAGCTGAAAAGCCTTCCCCTTTAGCAATGTTGGCTTTCCCTCACCTTATTTTTCATCTATGCAATTCAGCTGGAATTGTCATAGAAGGAGACATTCCTATTGAGAAGGACAAGCCCATCACCAAGAAGAGGATGGAGAAAAAGTAGAGAGCCAGCACATGGACCACAGCAAGAGCATGTGGAGCTGCCTCAACAAAAAATCCCTGAGATGCCTCAAGGGATACATTTTCCTCCCCAAAGCTATTGGGACCAATTGCACACTTCTCTAGGAGAATTGAGCTTCAGCATAGATCAACTAAGGATGGGACATCAAGAGCATTCTACCATCCTCCATGGCATAAGAGAAGATCAAAGAGTCATGAGGGAAGAACAAAGAGTTATGAAGGAAGAATAACAGAGGCAGGGGCGTGACATAGAGAAAATTAAGCACTCCATTGGATCCTCCAGAAGTAGTAGCCGCCATCACTAAGGTGGAATCGTTTCCTTTACTCCTTGTTGCCTATTTTATTTTTTTCTGTTTTCCATGTATTTTGTTTTATTGTCTGTTTCTAGTGCATGATCATTTGTCTTTATGTCTTAAAGCTATGAAATATTCCATGCATCTCTCACCTTGTTTAAAAGAAAAATTATTTTATTGAAAAAAAAAGTAAGATGCATGAATTTCGAGTTATACATTAAGAATAATTCAATTATTTTGATGTGGTGGCATTGCTTTTGTTTTTTGAATGTATGAATAAACAGTGCATATTTGATGTTGGAGTCAAAGAATGTTGGCTCTTGAAAGAATGATGATAAAAGTGAAGTATTATTGGTAATCTGAAAAATCTAAAAATTGATTCTTGAAGCAAGAAAAAGCAACAAAAAGTAATAAAAGAAAAAAGCAATATGCAAAAAAAAAAAGTAAAAGCAAGCAGAAAAAGCCAATAGCTCTTAAAACTAAAAGGCAAGAGCAAAAAGCCAATAGCTCTTTAAACCAAAAGGCAAGAGCAAGGATCCAAGGATTTGAATATCAATGGTTAGGAGGGCCTAAAAGAAATATCTTAGCCTAGGCAGTTCAAATGAGCTGCTTCCCTAACTATATGCTTGTGGTGTGAAGGTGTCAAGTGAAAAGCTTGAGACTAAGCAGTTAAAGTCGTGGTCCAAAACAAAGAGTGTGCTTAAGAACTCTGGACACCACTGGCTGGAGATTCTAGCAAAGCTGAATCACAATTCGAAAGGGTTCACCCAGTTAAGTGTCTGTGGCATTTATGTATCCGGTGGTAATATTGGAAAACAAAGTGCTTAGGGTCACGGCCAAGACTCTATAGAATCTATATTCAAGAATAAAAAAGAACTAAACTAGGAGAATTAATAGTATCATCTGGAATCTAAGTTCCTAAAGATGCCAATTATTCTATGCTTCAATGGAAAGTGAGATGCCAAAACTATTCAAAAGCAAAAAGCTACTAGTCCCGCTCATCTAATTGAAACTGAGCTTCATTGAAAACTCTGAGATTTATTGTATCCTTCTCTTCTTTTTATGCTACTTTGTATTTGGTTGCTTGGGGATAAGCAATAGTTTAAGTTTGGTGTTCTGATGAGCGGATATTTTATACGTTTTTTTGGCATTATTTTCATATAGTTTTCATTATGTTTTGTTTAAGTTTTATTAAGTTTTCATAGATTTTAGTGCAAAATTTACATTTTTGGATTCTACTTTGAGTTTGTGTGTTTTATGGTGATTTCAGGTATTCTCTGGCTAAAATTGAGGAGCTTGAGCAGAAGTTTGATTCAGAGACAGAGAAAGGATCGCAAATGTTGTTAGAATCTGACCTCCGTGCACTCGAAGGAGCTTTTTTGGAGCTACAGAGGTCCAAATGATGCAATCTTAACGGCTATGGAAAACTAACATCTAGGACTTTCCAGAAATATATAATAGTTTATAATTTACTTTGGAAATGATGGCCCAAAACAAGCCTTCAATGCTAGCCACCAGCCCCATTCCTGGCGTCCAGTGCCCACAGGGGAGCAGCTGGCATCCAACGCCCAAAAGAGGGTACCTAGCTAGCGTTCACACCCCTAAGGGATACTAGCTTGTGGGAGACACTCAAGCTCAGTCCAAACACTCACCAAGTGGACCCCAAAAGTGAATTTTTGCACTACAAGACTAGTTCATCTTATTTCTGTAATCCTTAGTCATTAAGAGTAGTATAAATATAACAAAGATCACCATTAGAGATTGCATTGCGGATTTCAATAGAGCATCTGAGCAACTTTGGATATGTGACATGAAATCCCGTTGACTATGATTGCGTGAGGTCTCTGTGGCGTTAAGACTAGAGTCAGAAAAGTAGCACTTTCTGATCCGGAAGATCTGCCTTGTCTGTGGTACCTTGAGTAGGATCGTGAAGGGAAGTGGACTGCTTAGAACTTTATCTTCTACTATAGTGAGAAACCTAGAAGTGGCTTAATGAGAGGACATGAGTCATCTCAACGTGGTGGATTGCTGCAGTAAAGGAGGTTAACTTGATGAGAGGACATGAGTTAATCACTTATGGCCGCCATTGAAGGAATCAGAAGGTTATTGAAGAAGACAGTAAAAAAAGTTAATCCGGAAGAACAAAGCATCTCCAAAGTCTCAACTATTCTATCACTATTGAAGTATCATCTATCTAGTAACTCTTTCTTTATTTACTTGTTTTATGCGTTTTTTCCGTGACAAACTATATTTTCTATTTACCTAACTAAGATATGCAAGGTGTCCACTACTTGCTCAAACCAACAATCTCTGTAGGATCGACCCTCACAAACCTGAGGTATTACTTGGACGACTCGGTATACTTGCCAATCTATTTGTGCGAATTCTGCAGAGTCAGTTTCATGCACCATCAAGCATAGTTGTGGAAGGAATTACAATGGAAGACTTGCATCAAGTAATTGGATCTCAAAGGGGATTGCTAACAACATCAGCAGAGGCGAAGAATAAAGCTTGCGATAATTATTCAGACCATCCAAGAGAAATATATGGCCAACATTAGTGTTGGCAAGGCTTATTGGGCAAGGAGGAAGCCAAGAGAAGAGGTACATGGGTGGACAATCCTACAGTATACCAAGCTATGAGATTATTGTGCAGAGATACTTAGGACAAATCCAGGATCTAGTTTGAGTATATTGGTTGATAGGTCTTCTCTAATGCACCAACCCCCGTTTATGAGAATGTATATGTGCCTTGATGCAGTCAAGCAAGGCTTCTTGGCAGGTTGTAGACCTATTTTTGGTGTGGATGGTTGTCACTTGAAGGGTGACCATGGATAACAGTTGCTAGTTACTGTAGGTGGAGATCCGAATGACAATTATTTTCCAATTGCCATGGCTGCAGTAGAGGCAGAGACCAAAGAAAGCTAAGGGTGGTTCCTGAATCTACTATTAAATGATATTGGAGAATCAAGAAAGTGGGTTTTTATGTCAGACCAACAAAAGATATAACAAATGTAATAATTAATTTGTTATGTTGCACTTATATACAATTAAGAACTATAATGATTAATTTGTTATATTTGCAATTAAATAAGATTATGGATAGTAATATACCATTTGTTATGTTTGCAACTAAATAAGATTATGGACTGCTTAATTTATTGTGTTTGCACTTAAATTATAGTTGATGCATACCTTGCTATATATGAAAAGTCAATATCACCAATTAATGGAGAAAATATGTGGCCAAATATACAATGTGATACTATCATCCCTCCAATATTTAAAGTTAAAGCAGGAAGTCCAATGATGGTTAGGATAAGGGAGCCTGATTAGAACGGATCATAAAAAAATATAGAAGAACTAGAACTTCTGTTACTTGCAATAATTGTTGCCAATATGGACACAATAGGAGACATTGTCCAAACCCTATAGTGACAGGTATTGGTTGCTCATTTATTTTGTTGATATATTGAATGAACTATTAATAATTGCTATTTGATGTTGTAGCTCCTAAAGGCACACAAGGATCTGATGTTGCTGCTGCTGAAAATGGAGGAGGTGCTGCTACTAAAAATGAAGCTAGTGCTGCTGTTGCAACAAATGGATCTGATGC
>NC_029772.3:34799772-34800509 GCF_000817695.3 Arachis duranensis | reverse complement strand
AAGACTCCTACACCACCATCACAGCCTCCAAATACCCCTGCACCACCAACTCAACCACCAAACACCCCTGAACCACCATCACAGCCTCTAAACACTCCTGTACCACCATCTCAGCCAGCTACCTTGCCTTCACAAGCATGTTAGCCACCCATTCAATCTACACCATCATCTTAGCCACCACTGCCAACTGCACCAGCATCTCAACCCTTGTCTAAAATTAAAGTCTTTGGTGTGAGAAGAAGTGGAAGATTCAAGATAGGAGTTAGGAAAGGAATAAGTCATCCACCTGAATACTTTGACCTCACACTGATGATTGGATTTTTGACGGTTTAGAATTTCACTAATGAAATCTCGTTGTAAAGTATAGTTTCTAAACCAAACAATAATCCTTTCATATAAAAAGTTGTTTGTCACTAGTACAAACCCCTAAAATTTATAAACCGAAGTATTGAACCTCGGGTCGTTCTCCCTAGGAATTGTAATGAAGTGTCTTGTTATTGGTTATGAGTTATTTTGGGGTTTTGGATAAGAGGCATGAAAAGTAAATGGCAATGAAAATAAACTAACAACTATAAAAGGCTCTTGGCAAGATATGAGAATTAGAAGTCCTATCCTAGTTATCCTCCTCAATTGTGATGAGAATTGTTCATTGCTCCCACTTAGTTAACCTCTAACCATGGAGGAAAGTCAAGTGGATGAATCAATTTAATTCCTCAAGTCCTAATCAACTCCTAAAG
>NC_029772.3:34794573-34799739 GCF_000817695.3 Arachis duranensis | reverse complement strand
CTATCCAAAACAAAATGAAGAATTACAATTATTAAAGCACATAACTAGAAAGAGGAAGAGGGGAAGATTAAGAATTGGCAAGGGAAAAGTGAATCAAAGCATGAATTAAACCTAGATCTAAGAAGAGAGATTAACCTAAACCTAATCCTAATTCTAGAGAGAAGTGAGAGCTTCTCTCTCTAAAACTAATCCTGATTATGCTATATGGTTCCCTAGATTCAATAATGATGCCTTCCCTTCAATCCTTGATCCTTTTATTCCTTTCTATCAGCAATTGGCGCCGATAAATGGGCTCAGAAACCCTCTCAAATTGCCAGGCACGTGTTGCTTTAATGAAGTCATGTGCGGTCATCGACGCGTGCGCGTCCCTGGCCGATTCTGCAATGTGCGTGCGAGCGCCTTGTGCGCGTGCGCGTGCTTGGCCGAGATCAATTCTTTTGTCTTTTGTGCTTCTCTCCATTTGCATGCTTCCTTCCTTGCTCCTTTGATCCATGCCTAGCCTATTTCAATCCTGGAATTACTAGCAAACACATCAAGGCATCTTATGGAATCAAGGAGAAATTAGAATTCATCAAAATAAAGCTTAAAAAGCATGTTTTTACACTTAAGCACAAATATGGGAGAGATAACAAAACCATGCTAATTCATAGGCTAAATGTGACAAAAGGTTATCAAAATACTCTAAATTCAATACAAGATAAACCCTAAAAATGGAGTTTATCACACACCTGATTGAGGCTTCAAATTCTTTAGGGTTTTTTTTCTGATATGTATTTTGTTATGTAGGATTTTTAGTCATATTATGTCCTGTGACTCTGCTTTGTTTATGGTATGGACCACTTTTATTATGTGGTGTAGACCACTTTTGTTATGTGGGTGGACCACTGTTATGAGAAGGTGGATCATTTATTTTGTGGCTATCTAAGTGTTTTATAATATATAATGCAAAAATATTTGGTATCTATTATAAATTATGAATACATTGTACATAATTCAATGCATCTTTTGTTGTTACTATTTTTTTTCTGTATCATATTTTTATACATATTAAATAACAAAGAAACAACTTTCATTTAAAGAAATTAAACAATATATGATATATCTTCATTGCACTCAAAATAAACAGTACACTTTTGAGTTATATAGACTATTACATTCTAATGACAGCCATACTTTCTACACCTTTATATATAACACTGCAACAATCAAACACCAAATATCAATTTGTATATTATTTTGCTTTTTCATAGTACCTTCCATTTTATTAAATTTCTCTTGGACTAAACTCAGCTCACTACACAATCTTTTTACACAAGCATCTATTTCTCCAATGAACTTGTATTTTGGCATTCTCCCATAACCAACATACCTTCTTTCATGATTTGCTACTGCCGAAAAAGACATGACCGCAACTGCTTCACCACAAAAATAAAGATGTCTCTTCTTGACAAGAGTTTTGAAACTATAGATTCCTGAAGACAAGTAACTTTAATTTATAAGTATTCACAGAAAATGAGAAGCAAATAGAGGAGGAGAAATTTGAAGAAGAGGCAAAGAGAGTGAGAACTCAAAACCCTATTGATTATCAATGATTTGTAAGGAGTAAATGATGAGTATAATGATCAATTTATCCATTTTTAACGTTTTTGTAACATTTACTGTCAAGATGGATTTGATTAAAACAAAAAATTAGTATAGAAATCCAATTAAAAGAAAAAAAAGTATAGAAACCTAATTAAATTTCGTTAATCTATAGAGGCTAATAAAATAATTAAACTTCTATTAAATTGTGATTTGTAATCAGGATTTATGCCATAAAAAAACATGGTTTAAAAACCACCATACCATAAAAAGGGAAAAATGAGTAAATCGTGGTTCTTTATCAGGGATTAGTATAAAAGCATAAATTAAATAAACCACTATTTACTAGTTATCATGCCTTCAATTAAATTGTGATTGAAAATCACGTTTATTATCTTTAATCTCTTATATTAACAGAAAAAACAAATCACAATTTAGTGATTTACTCATTTTTGCTTTGTCAATAAATCACAATCTTTAAATATGCATGATTTACATTTTATGTGAATATATCGTATTTCTAAACTAGATTCATATACAGTAAAAAATGACATGAATGTTACGAATTTTAATTATAAAATTTTTGGAATAAAAATAGAACATTTCAAAATTCAGACATTAAAAACAATATTAAAATTTAGTCTAAATTAGTATTTTTACTCCTAATAATATTATGAAAATATAAATTTTTTAAAATTACAGTTCATTTTGTTCTGATAGTATAGATTATATGTATAGCACGAAAGATTTATAAAATCAAGCTACTTTTATAAAAAAAAAATCATAAGTTGACAAAAGTCTCTGACTCATAAGACCAAGATATCTGTAGAAAAAAAATCAAATAATAAAATTTTTAGTTATTATTTTTATATGAAAAAGTCTAATTTTTTATTAATAATTAATTTTAATATTCGTTATCTAAAATTTAAAATAATTTAACGTGTATACTTTTACATTTAATTAGGTGTTAATTTATTGCACAAATAAAAATAATTAATTTTTATACTTGCTATTTAAAAATAATATTTTTTTTCATAAGATTTTTAGTTATTATTTTTATATGAAAAAGTCTAATTTTTTATTAGTAATTAATTTTAACATTCGTTATCTAAAATTTAAAATAATTTAATGTGTATAATTTTACAAAAAAATTATTTTAATTGTAAAAAAATATCGAATGACATATTTTGATTTGTCATATTATTAATATAAAATATAAATTATATATAAAGTAAAAATAGTAGAGAGAAATAAAAAAATAGAGAGAAGTAGATGAGAGAATTTAGGGAGGGAGTTTATTAATTTTGAAAAAAAATATTTTCTCTCAATTTTAATAAGAGAGTCTCATTTGACACATTTGATTATTAAATTAGATAATAATAAATGATACATATTATAGGTATATTTTAATTTCAATTTTAATATTTTAATTTTAATTTTAATGCAATTAAAGAATGTTATATTGTACATTTTGATTAGAAATTAGTAATTAGTCATTGATATTGATATTGATAATGATATATAAAATAGATTGAGTGGTTGAAGGAAAGAGAGAAATAGAAAAAAGAAGAGGGAGGATGAGAGAACTCTTTAATTTTAGAGGAAAAGATTTGATTTCAATTGCAATGAGAGAGTGACATGTGGCACATTTTGATTGTAAAATTAGTAAGAAAGAGAAAAGAATTCTTTAATTTTGGAGGAAAATATTTAATTTAAATTACAATGAGAGAGTGACATGTGGCACATTTTTATTGTAAAATTAGTAAGAAGAATTCCTTAATAAGTATTTTACCTTTAAATGAAGTTTTCTTCCAAAAATAATCAGTGTTCTGAAAATCGAACCGGATCGGCCGGTTCAACCGGATTAACCGAAAATCGATTTTCTAGTCGGTTCGGTTGAGATGAAAACCGTTTAGCAAAAAATCGATAAAAAAATCAGTTGTTAACCGGTGAACTGCTTGAACCGAATGATTTTTTCGGTTTTCAATTAAAAAAATAAAACAAAAATATATTAACCCTCTCTCTTTGGCACACACCCACGAGGCCACGACCCATCACGACGTATCCCCTCTCTCTCTCTGATCTCACGAAACCCTAGCAGCCCTCTCTCCCTCCCAGACCGCCAATAGCAGCAGCCAGCGACCAGCGCCGCCGTCACTGACGAACTGTTCTCTTCAGCCAGCGTCGAGCTCCGCGGTCGCGATTCTCTAGATCGCTTCACCTCGCGTTGCCAGGTATGCTCGCTGTTGGCGTTGCCACCTCTTTCCTCGTCGTCATCCGCAACCCTGAAATCGTGTCTCCATCTTCATCGTCGATCCCCTCTCTGGCGCGTCAAGCCTGTCTTCGATCCTCTCTGTACCCGATCTCACTTCCCCTCTTCCGTCGCCGTCACTTGGATTCCTCCTTCGCCGCCGGTCTTCAATTTAACATTGCTTGTTTTGTTCTTTTATTTGGTTTTCTGATTTTTTTTATTCTGAGGCTGCTAATTTCTAGTTATTTTGAGTTACTGAATTCTGAGTTTGTAAGCCTTCATCCCTACCCTGCTTCAGATTCAATTTTGGGAGTTAATTGCTGTTTTTTTGGATTTAATTAAGTTGATTGTTAGCTTGTTTTTCTAGGTTGATTGTTGGTTTTTTATTGCTATCTTCTGCATTTAATTTCCGTCTATTCCTGTCTTTTGCTTTTTTAGCTTTTTTTTATTTTGTTGATTAAATGAATTAATCAGTTTTTGTAATTCTGTTTTTTAAGTTTTAGATTTTGTTTTTGTTCTGTTTTTGATGTTACTGCAGTTTGATTTGGTAGCTTGTTTATTTGATTTCATATGTTTTTGTAATTGTGTTTGTTTTTTTGAAATTCTGATTATGTTTGTTCCAAATTTAAATTTTGTTTGCAAATTCAATGGTTGGTGGTTGTTATTGAATTGGTGGTTAGTTTTGATTATTACGTTATAAATTGAAATTTTAAATTTTATTAGGTTAAAATTTATTGAAATTCAAATATTTAAAATTATATATTAAATTTTTAATAATTTTATTTAATATTTAATTAAACCGGTTGAACCTCGGTTGAACTCCGATCAAACTATTAAACCATGAACCAATGACTTCACCGGTTTATTGACCGATCCGATTCTCGCAACCTTGACAATAATACGAGTATTTATATATTTTTCTATTAGAATGGGTTTTTTTGGGGGTAAAAGAATAGAGTGTTTTTACCGGTATGTTTAAAATGAGTACAAAAAGTTTGTATTAGATGTGTCATATTTATATAAATCATTAGATTTTATTAAATGAAAATCAAAGGCTAATATAAAAGAAGAATATTGATGGACAATAATAAATACAGAATATCCTAGTACATAAATAAATATCTTTTAATATACAATACTTTTAATGACAACATAATCTTTTATTTTAAATAAATAAATATAAAACATATTAATACAAAATATAAATATTTTTATTTATTAAGATTAATTATTATGCACTAAAATCTTTATAATATTAAAAAAATTATATTAAAATAATATTTTGAACTGACCATAAAAATATAAAATAATTAAATTTTATTTTTTATTCCTCA
>NC_029772.3:34778108-34794237 GCF_000817695.3 Arachis duranensis | reverse complement strand
TATTATTATTTAAAATATTGTATATTAAAAAATATTTTATTTATATATTAAAATATTCTATATTTATTAGAATTTATTAATATTTTTTTATATTAATCTTTAATTTTTATTTAATGAAATTTTATAATTTATATAAATATAGCATACCTAATATACAAAAAAATTATTGTGCTCGCTTTAACCATGCTCTGTTTTTACGATCAAAACTGCTCTAATTCAAACTTTCACAAATGTTGAGAAGAAAGGAAGAGTTGAGTCCAAACTGTGATGATTTTGGTCCAGATTTTCTTGTCTCCCATTGTAAACAAAAGCAGAAACATCAAATTTCGAGAATATCCTTAAAAATGTGAGTAATCTCGCAAGCATCAAATTTGCATCTGATATTTTGTTTTTGTCCGGATCGATTATTCTTAATAACTTTTCATCTAAATCTTTAAGTATTATTAATTCTTAAATATGTTACACATTTGTATTATTTAATTCGCTTTATAACATTTAAATAACTATAAAATATTGTGCTCTTGCCACTTGCAAAGTGTTGGCAAAGTAACTTTCACTATATATGACACTGAACACATGGATGTGTGCCTCTGCTTTATTATTAATTCAGCCGAAATAATAGTACTCGATCAGAGCATACAGCATACTCAAATTACTATAGAAGCATGGACCTTAAATATACAAATATCACTTATTATCTTTATACGTACGGGCTTATGGCTGTAGCTTGTTGCGATGCTATCATTGTCATATCACTTTTGGCTTCCCTTTTCTTTGTTGGCTTACCATCATAGCGTTGACAAAAGGAGTTGGCAAATAAAGGCTCTGCTTATTTAATAAAAATTAATATTTTTGAATTTTAATTTTTTAACAGATATTTTTAAATTTAAATTATAGAATAAAAAATTAAATATTTTAATATTATATCTCAATTTTATAATTAGTGTAAGTGAAACTAAAAATGTATAATTTTTACCTAAATTTTATAGTTATAGCCAACAGAATAAAAAAAATCACAATTTTATTGGCAGTGCCACTGAAACTTAGAAAAAAATAAATTATATATTTTTATTATTTTTAACTGCTTTATATTAAAAATAAAAATGTCAATAAATTTGTTTTGAAATTATTTAAAATGGTAATTTGAGACTGAATGTGAGGTCCAAATTCTTTATGAGGCAACGTCTGACTTATGCTGGTGTCGAGGTGCCACCATTCGAGTTCCTCGTAAGGAGGTAGGGGGTGGTACCTATAAGAGACATCGATGCTTAAGTTAACAAGAGTTTTAGACAGGTTTTTAGTAGTTTGAGACGTGAATATATTTGAGTGGTGTCAGTGTATTTATAGTAGATTAGATAACCACATTTTGAAGTAATTTCACCTTTGTTGGTGGATAACCATCACCTTTATCTTGGGAGTTTGTTAGAATCTATCTTCTATGTGAGATAAAGATAGTAGGAGAGATTTGGGGAGGTAGTTACTTATTTGGGTAAGTAAGGCTGAACCTCTTTGTCGCGTCTGACCTCTTAAGAGGTCAGGTAAGTGGAAGAGGCCACCCTTTTTGGTGGGCCTTTTATCTTTATTGGGTCTGGCTTTATTTTTGGGCCAGGTTATGAATAGTATTTCTGCTTGAATCCGGGCTTTCAAGAGGTCGGGTTCAAGCATTTGTGGTTGCTGCTTTTTGTGTCGGGTACGCTGCCTTCATGAGGTTGGGTACTTGACATGTTTCCAAGTTTGAAACGTTGCCACTTTAATGACGTGATGCACATTACGCGGCAGTTTTCTGGGAATCCGCACGTGGCTTTAAAGGAGGAGTGTGAAATGTCTTTTTTGCCCCTTGTCCTTTATAAAAGCTTCAACGCTTCCCTTTTCCTTCTTTTTTCGATTTTGAAAATGCTCTGTACCTCTTTGTTCAAATCCTATCACCTTTCTTTTCCTTATTTTTTTCTTCCATTCAGGATTTTCTTATCTTTGAGGTTTCGAAAGCTTTGTTGGTTCTTTTGAAGTGGAACGTTCGTGCTTCTGCTGTTTGACGTGCCCTTCTACTTACTCATTTCATCATGGTTGGTGACTTTCGGGATGTTGTTAGCGATGAAAACTTTTATTATTGGAGGCTTTATGATTTCTTTCTCACTGTTGATTTACTTGTTGTTCCTTGAATCTATTGAAACTATGGCTGTTTGAGATTGTTTTTGTATATTATAATTGTATTGCCCCCAAATGGTGTCGCTTTTGCTTATTTGAAAGTGATGCCATTTCTGTATCTTGGGTTTCTTTGTTGAAAAACCATTTTTGAATTAGTTTTCGTTTTGTTGATAGAAAACCCGACTTCCTTTGTTTGGTGTCCGACTTCTTTAGTGATGATTTTTTTGTTTGTTGTATTTGTAGGTATAGCTTTATGTCTCGATCTGTTATTCACAACATCTCTACCAAAGTTCCCTTTCATTTGACCTGGGTAGATATTTCTATTCTTACTCCCATTCCCGTTATTGATAGAGAGTATGTCGAGACCTTCCATAGGCACCATATGTTGTGTAAAAGTCGAGAGGATGAGAGAAATTATGAGATAGTGGTTACTAATCCCGGGGAGAGGGTGTGCTTTCCCTCCTTGATAGGTTGGAATGTCCTTTCTTATGTCTATGATTATTTTTTTACTAGGCTAGATGTTAGGATACCTTTTTCCAATTTTGAAATCAATGTCCTCTGTGCTTGCAACGTCATTCCTACCCAACTACACCCTAATTTGTGGACCTTTCTAAAAATATATCAGCTCCTTTGTCGGGAACTTGATGTCCGACCTTCCTTTAAAGTCTTCTTTTACCGCTTTGTGCTTGCCAAACCTTTTAGCTCTTCTAAAAAATTGGGTTGGGTTTCTTTCTGAGCTGTCTAGGGGAGGAAATTTTTTTCTATTTTTGACGAGTTCTTCCATGACTTTAAAATTTGCTTTTTCAAAATCCAAGTTGTTGAGGATGCCCAACCTTTCTTCCTTGATGAGAACGAGGAGCATTCTTTTCCTTTATACTGGGAGGAAAAACCTGTAATAGTTAAGTATAATGTCTATAATTTGGATAACCTTGAGGAGTGTGTAGTTTGCCTCTTTCATGAGTGTTAGGTTCGGGCTCCTTATTTAGACACCAAAAATTTTTTAGGGGATCCCAATCAACTTTAGTCCAAGCAAGGTTGTTCTCTTTCCTTTTGCTTATGCATTTTGGTTGTAAGTTTGTGTTGATGACTAATGTGTCTTTACTTTTGTGTTACAGAAAGAATGGCTCCTAAATCTGCTACTATAAAGACACTTCGAGACACCAGAAAGAACGTTGTGGCTCGGGGTATACAATTAAAGGAAGTTGGTGATACTGGTGATACTGCTGCTCGACCTTCGCCTACAAAGTCAGACTCAGGTACTTCATCTTCTCAAAAGGTTATATTCCCTTTGTCTTGGCCGACTCCTCCCCTTCCTACCTCAGATAGTGCTGTAACCCGTCCTCCTTTTCCTTTCTCATCCGAACTGAATCCTAAAAGATAGAAGAGTACCGAGTTAGAGAGTATATACGAAAAGGGTTTTGACGGACTTGCCTGGAGTGAGAAGAACATTCTTTCTCACATTAGCTTGGATGATGTGTCCATTAAAAACCAACTTCAACTCTTGGCCCGAGGTAGAATTTGGACGGTAGGCGTATGTGCTGCCTTGGTTTGGGAGTTGGAGAAGACTCCCCTTAGCGCCACCAACAGCTCTTTGGTGGCTTCTCAGGCTGAGGTGGCTTCCCTAAAAGAGACAAAAAGGAGGAGAGGGATGCAATGGTATTCGACTTGGGTAAAGTTGGGGCCAAGGCAAAATAAACAGAGGCGGCCTTGGCTATGTCAGAGGGTTTGCGAAAGAAGACAGAGGAGAGCTATACCCGTATCTTCAAGGAGAGGCTTGACCTTGTAGATGAGCTGAATAAGGCCCAGGAGAAATATGCAGAGCTTGAGGAATCTGTGGTTGAGGGAATGGATGAGATGTTTGCAAATCTGAAGGCCCAGTTCCAATTCGCTGCTCCCGAGGTGGACCTTTCCCTGATCAGCCAAGACAACATCATGGTAGACGGGAAGATCGTCCCTGCTCCCGAGGAAGATGAAGAGGTTCTCTTGCCTGACCAGGAAACTTTGGAAACAGAGGTCAGTTAGACTCCCTAGAATCCCGAGGTTCTTCCTGAGGTCATCAATGTCGAGCTCCTTCCTTCTCCAACTGGTCCTATTCTAGCTGTGCTAGTTTCTAAGTATGACCCGACCCCCTTTCATCTGAGCTGAGGATGCTATCACCGGCGATGAGCTCCATCCCTTGTGATTTTCCATTAATTTTCATGGCTTCAATGGCTCAATATGTCGGTCTTTTGATGAACATTTTAGTTTTCTGAACAATTTACTTTGTTTTTAGTTGTAGTTTAAACAACTTTTAGAATTTCATTTTAAGAACCTTTCTTCATTTTGATCATGATTATAGGTTTTAAGTAATTGCTTTTTGTTGAGTTAGATCTTAGCCTTATAAAGCCGCTTAGTTACAAATTGTGTTTTGACAACTTTTGATGTTGTTTCCTTGCTAAGTTAAAAATAATGTCGGTGAAATAGATCGGTATATTGATTTTCTTTGGAAGTTCTGATTTTGTGTAGTCAGACTTTGTCAAGTTACTTTTACACTTTTTTTTATTCCGTCTTGATTTTGAGGTCGATCTTACGAATTGCTTATATAACTTTTTACATTAATTTGTACCTCGTCGCTTCATCTTGCCGACCATTCTTTGTCATGCAATGATTTTCGCGGTTTGCCAAACATAAATTAATGCATTCTTTATAGGAAACTTTTGAAAGAAAAAATTAATGATCATAAAAATTGATTTACATAAGTTTGCTACTAAGGGCTCTTCACTAACCCTTAGCCCTTGTTATGGTGCCTCGTTAAAACCCCCTTAGAAAAAACTCTTATTGGGAAAAAATCTTAAGGTCGGAAAAAAGAGTACACTAAGGAACAAGGTGTGCTACTTAGCTATAGTACTTCATTAGGTTACACGCGTGCCACGATCTTGGGAATTCCCTTCCTTATAGGTCGAACACTTTGTAGTAACTTTTCCCTAAGACTTCAACAATCTTGTAGGGTCCTTTCCAGTTTGTAGCTAGCTTTCCTTTGCCCGATTTCTAAATCCCGATGTCATTTTAGATTAGTATAAGGTCGTTTATGGTTAAGCTTCTTTTGATTACCTTTTGATTATACCTTAGGACCATCATTTGCTTTAGTGCTTCCTCTTTGATCTGAGCATGTTCTCGGACTTCTGAGAGGAGGTTGAGCTCTTCTTTCTGTACTCGGGTATTGACGCCTTCATTATAGAATATAACCTTTCGAGATTCTTTAGCGATTTCTATAGGAATCATGGCTTCTACTCAGCAAGCAAGTTGGAAAGGTGACTCCCCTATTGTGGAATGAGGAGTTGTTCGATATGTCCATAAAACTTGAGGAAGCTCTTCTGCCCATACTCCCTTTGCGTCTTGTAGTCGGTGTTTCAACCCGGCTAGTATGACTTTGTTTGCGGCTTCAGCTTGTCCATTAGCCTGAGGGTGTTCCACCGATGTGAATTGGTGCTTTATCTTAAGGCCGGCCACCAAAGTCCTGAAGGTTGAGTCGGTAAATTGAGTTTCATTGTCCGTGGTAATGGAGTGGAGAACTCTAAACCTTGTGATAACATTCTTGTAGAGAAAGTTTCGACTTCGTTGGGCCATGATGGTTGCTAATGGTTCTGCCTTGATCCACTTAGTAAAATAGTCGATCCCACTATGAGGTATTTTACTTGCCCTGGAGCTTGAGAAAATGGTCTGAGGAGATCGATTCCCCATTTTGTGAATAGCCATGGTGAGGTGACGCTGATAAGGTCTTCGGGAGGTGCAACATGAAAGTTGGCATGCTTTTGGCAAGGCGAGCACTTTTTGACAAACTCGGCCACTTCCCTTTGTAAGGTCGGCCAAAAGAAGCCGGCTCGGATCACCTTCTTGGCTAGTGATTAGGCTCCCAAGTGGTTCCCACATATGCCATTGTGTACTTCCTCTAAGACTTACTTCGTATTAGAGGTCGGAACGTACTTTAGGAGAGGTGTTGATATCCATCTTTTGTATAGGACATTGTGGACCAATGTATAATTTTGTGCTTTCCTTACGAGCCTTCGAGCCTTTTTTTCATCTTCAGAAATAATATCAAATTTAAGATAATTGATTATAGGGGTCATCTATCGTAAACTTTGGTTGGATATGGCCATTATGTCCAACTTATACTCTCCCTTTGACACTGATGGTGTGTGGAGCATTTCCTAGATGAGACTCCTATTGTTGCCCCCTGGCTTGGTGCTGGCTAGCTTAGAAAGAACATCTGCTCGGGCATTTGACTCCTATGTGTCAGACTTCTCCTTCTGAGAACTATGCTAGTTGTTCCTGTACTTTATCTAAGTATTTCTTTATGTTGGGGTCTTTGGCTTGATAAGTGTCATTAATTTGTGAAGTTACTACTTGGGAGTCACTAAATACTATCAACCTTTCTGTCCCTACTTCTTTAGCCAGCTTTAAGCTAGCACGCAAAGCTTCATATTCTGCTTGGTTATTAGAAGCAGGAAACTCGAACCTTAACGAGAGTTCTATCTGAGTTCCTTGCTCATTTTCCAGGATGACACCTGCTCCACTGCCAGCTTTGTTGGATGATCCATCTATGTATAAGCTCCATGTTGTCGGGCTTCCCTAACTTTTAGTGTATTCATCCACAAAGTCAGTGATCTACAAGGACTTGATTGCTGTCTGAGCTTTATATTTCAAATCAAACTCATCCAGTTATACGACTCGTACACGAAATCGTGATACATAACTCCGTGCAGCTGACCAGCAAGTGCACTGGGTCGTCCAAGTAATACCTTACGTGAGTAAGGGTTGATTCCATGGAGATTGTCGACTTGAAGCAAGCTATGGTCACCCTGTAAATCTCAGTCAGACAGATTAAAATGGTTATGGGATTTTAATAATTAAAAGCTGAATAAGACATAAAATAAGATAGAGATACTTATCCAATTCATTGGTGGGAATTTTAGATAAGTGTATGGAGATGCTTTGTTCCTCCTGAATCTCTGCTTTCCTACTGCCTTCATCCAATCATTCATACTCCTTTCCATGGCAAGCTGTATGTAGGTGGATCACCATTGTCAATGGCTACCATCCATCCTCTCAGTGAAAATGGTCCTCTACGGTTTCCCGCATGGCTAATCATCTGTCGGTTCTCAATCATGTCAGAATAAGATCCATTGATCCTTTTGTGCACTGTCACTGTGCACAACACTCGCGAGTTTGAATCTCGTCACAGTCATCCCATCCCAGATCCTACTCGGAATACCACAGACAAGTTTTAGACTTTCTGGATCTCAAGAATGCTGCCAATTGATTCTAGCTTATACCACGAAGACTCTAATATCACAGAATGGACGACTCTGTTATCAGGAGAGGCAACCATGTATCGTGAACCAAGAGGCAAGAGATACACACTCAAGCTCTCGCAGATAGAACGGAAGTGGTTGTCAGGCACGTGTTCATAAGGGAGGATGATGATGAGTGTCACGGATCATCACATCCATCAGGTTGAAGTAAGAGTGAATATTTTAGAACAAGAATAAGCTCGAATTGAATAGAAAAACAATAGTACTTTGCATTAATTCATGAGGAACAGCAGAGCTCCACACCTTAATCTATGATGTGTAGAAACTCCACCGTTGAAAATAAATAAGAACAAGGTCTAGACATAGCCGAATGGCCATTCCTCCCAAATAACATGAAACAATCGAAAAAGGGTTCAAAGACCTGATTCCAAGATCAAAAGATGAAAATACAATAGTAAAAGGTCCTATTTATAGTGAACTAGTAACCTAGTGTTTACAGAAATAAGTAAATGATGTAGAAATCCACTTCCGGGGCCCACTTGGTGTGTGCTTGGGCTAAGCATTGAAGCTTTCACGTGCATAGGCTTTTCTTGGAGTTAAACGCCAGCTCTAGTGCCAGTTTGGGCGTTTAACTCCAGCGTTTATGCCAGTTCTGGCGTTTAACGCCAGAAAAGGGTCTCTAACCGGCGTTTTGACGCCAATTTAGGCCATCAAATCTCAGACAAAGTATGGACTATTATATGTTATGGAAAAGCCCAAGATGTCTACTTTCCAACAAAATTGAGAACGTGCAAATTGGGTATCTGTAGCTCCAGAAAATCTACTTCGAGTGCAGGAATGTCAGAATCCAACAGCATCTTCAGTCCTTTTTCAGCCTCTGAATCAGATTTTTGCTCAAGTCCCTCAATTTCAGCCAGAAAATACATGAAATCATAGAAAAATAGAAAAACTCATAGTAAAGTCCAGAAATGTGATTTTTGCATAAAAAATAATAATTATATATTAAAAACTAACTAAATTATACTAAAAACTACCTAAAAATAATGCCAAAAAGCGTATAAATTATACTGCTGGCTTTTTCTTTCTTCTCTCTCTTTTTTTTCACTGCTTTTTCTTGCTTCAAGAATCAATTTCATGATTTTTCATATTATCAACATATTTCTCTTTGTTCATCATTCTTTCAAGAGCCAACAATTTTAACATTCATAAACTTCACTATAAAAATTATGCACTGTCAAAGCATTTATTCAGAAAACAAAAAGTATTGCCACCACATCAAAATAATTAAACTAATTTCAAGATAAAATTTGAAATCCAAGTACTTCTTGTTCTTTTGTAATTAGGCACATTTTTCATTTAAGAAAGGTGAATGATTCATGGAATTATTCATAGCTTTAAGACATAGACACTAGACACTAATGATCATGTAATGAAGACACAAACATAGATGACGCATAAAGCATAAAAATCAAAAATTAGAAAGATAAGAACAAGGAAATCAAAGAACGGGTCCACCTTAGTGATGGCGGCTAGTTCTTCTTGAAGATTCAATGGAACGCCTGAGCTCCTCTATGTCTCTTCCTTGCTTTTGTTGCTCTTCACTCATGGCTATTTGATCCTCTCTAATTTCATGGAGGATAATGGAGTGCTCTTGGTGCTCCATCCTTAGTTGCTCCATATTGGAACTCAAATCTCCCAAAGAGGTGTTGAGTTGCTCCCAATAGTTGTGTAGAGGAAAATGCATCCCTTGAGGCATCTCAGGGATTTCTTGATGAGGGACTTCCTCATGCTCTTGTTAAGGTCCATGAGCGGGCTCTCTTATTTGCTCCATCCTCTTCTTAGTAATGGGCTTGTCCTCTTCAATGAGGATGTCTTCCTCTATGACAATTCCAGCTAAATTGCATGAGTGACAGATGAAATGAGGGAAGGCTAACCTTGCCAAAGTGGAGGGCTTGTCAGCCACTTTGTACAGTTCTAGAGATATGATCTCATGAACTTCCACTTCCTCTCCACTCATGATGCTATGGATCATGATAGCCCGATCTACAGTCACTTCGGATCGGTTGCTAGTAGGAATGATAGAGCATTGGATAAATTCCAACAATCCTCTAGCCATGGGTTTAAGGTCATGCCTTCTTAATTGAACTAGCTTGCCTTTGGAGTCTCTTTTCCACTGAGCTCCTTCCACACATATGTCCATGAGGACTTGGTCCAACCTTTGATCAAAGTTGACCCTTCTAGTGTAGGGGTGTGCATCTCCTTGCATCATTGACAAGTTGAATGCCAACCTTACATTCTCCGGAATGAAATCTAAGTATTTCTCTCGAACCATGGTAAGCCAATTTTTTGGGTTCAGGTTCACATTTTGATCATGGTTCTTGGTGATCCATGCATTAGCATAGAACTTTTGAACCATTAAGATTCCGACTTGTTGAATGGGGTTGGTAAGAACATCCCAACCTCTTCTTCGGATGTCATGTCGGATCTCCGGATACTCATTCCTTTTGAGCATGAAAGGGACCTCAGGGATCACCTTCTTCTTGGCCACAACTTCATAGAAGTGGTCTTGATGAACCTTTGAGATGAATCTTTCCATCTTCCATGACTTGGAGGTGGAAGCTTTTGCCTTTCCTTTCCTCTTTCTAGAGGTTTCTTTGGACTTAGGTGCCATAAATGGTTATGGAAAAACAAAAAGCAACATTTTTTCCACAACAAACTTAAAATATTTGCTCGTCCTCGAGCAAAAGAAGAAAGAAGGGAGGAGAAGAAGAAGAAAATAGAGGGGATGGAGAGGTTTGAGTGGTTCGGCCAAGGGGGGAAAGAAGTGTTTATGATATGTTGAAATGAAGGAGGGATGAGGGGTTTATATAGGAGTGGAGAGAGAGGTAGGGTTTGTGTATTAGGGGTTGGGTTTGGGAGGGAAAGTTATTGAATTTTGAAAGGTGGGGTAGGTGGGGTTTTGGGGAAGAGTGGGTGGATGTGAGTGGTGAAGGATATTTGGGGAAGGGTGTTATTGAAATGTGTGAAGAAGAGAGAGTCAGTTGAGGTAGGTGGGGATCCTGTAGGGTCCACAGATCCTGAGGTGTCAAGGATTTCTCATCCCTGTACCATTCTGGCGTGTAAACGCCCTCTGAGTGCTGATCCTGGCGTTAAATGTCAGGTTACTGCCCATTTCTGGTGTTTAACGCCAATTTTTCCCCTTTCTGCCGTTGAACGCCAACTTGGTGCCCTTTTCTGGCGTTAAATGCCAGTTTGGTGCCCTCTTTGGCGTTTAACGCCCATTCTGCTACCCTTAATGGCGTTTAAACGCCAGTAAGCTCCTCCTCCAGGGTGTGCTATTTTTAATGCTATTTTTGAGTTTGCTTTGATTTTTGTAGTTGTTTTTGTGACTCCACATGATCATCAACCTAAAGAAAATATAAAATAACAATGGAAAATGGAAAATGATCATAAAATAAAAATTGGGTTGCCTCCCAATAAGCACTTCTTTAATGTCAATAGCTTGACAGTGAACTCTCATGGAGCTTCACAGATATTCAGAGCATGGTTGGGACCTCCAACACCAAACTTAGAGTTTGAATGTGGGGGCTTTGGTTAACTCTGTATTGAGAGAAGCTTTTCATGCTTCTTCTCCATGTGTACAGAAGGAGATCCTTGAGCCTTAAACACAAGGTAGTCCTCATTCACTTGAAAGACCAACTCTCCTCTATCAACATCAATCACAGCTTTTACTGTGGCTAGGAAGGATCTGCCGAGGATGATGGATTCATCATCATACTTCCCAGTGTCTAGGATTATGAAGTTAGCAGGGATGTAAAGGCCTTCAACCTTTACCAAGACATCCTCTACAAGTCTACAAGCCTGTTTCTGTGATTTGTCTGCCATCTCTAGTGAGATTCTTGCAGCTTGTACCTCAAAGATTCCCAGTTTCTCCATTACAGAGAGTGGCATAAGGTTTATGCCTGACCCCAGGTCACACAGAGCCTTCTCAAAGGTCATGGTGCCTATGGTACAGGGTATTAAGAACCTTCAGGGATCCTCTTTCTTTTGAGGTATCTTCACTTGAGCCAATGCACTTAGTTCATTGATGAGCAAGGGAGATTCATCCTCCCAAGTCTCATTACCAAATAACCTGGCATTCAGCTTCATGATTGCTCCAAGGTACTTAGAAACTTGCTCTTCAGTAATGTCTTCATTCTCTTCAGAGGAAGAATACTCATCAGAGCTCATGAATGGCAGAAGTAAGTTCAATGGAATCTCTATGGTCTCTGAATAAGTCTCAGATTTCTTTGGTTCCTCAGGAGGGAACTCCTTTTTGTTCAGAGAACATTCCATGAGGTTTTTCTCACTGGGAATCACGTCCTCCTCACTCTCTCTAGGCTCGGCCATGTTGGTCATGGTTATGGCCTTGCGCTCTCTCTTGGGATTTTCTTCTGTATTACTTGGGAGAGTGCTAGGAGGAGTTTCAGTAACTCTTTTACTCAGCTGACCCACTTGTGCCTCCAAATTTCTAATGGAGGATCTTATTTCATTCATGAAACTTAGTATGGTCTTAGATAGATCAGAGACTATGGTTGCTAAGCCAGAAAGGCTCTTCTCAGAATTCTCTGTCTGTTGCTGAGAAGATGATGGAAAAGGTTTGCTATTGCCAAACCTGTTTCTCCCACCATTATTGTTATTGAAGCCTTGTTGAGGCTTCTGTTGACCCTTCCATGAGAAATTTGGGTGATTCCTCCATGAAGAATTGTATGTGTTTCTATAGGGTTCTCCCGTGTAATTTACCTCTTCCATTGCAGGATTCTCAGGGTTATAAGCTTCTCCTTCAGAGGAGGCTTCTTTAGCACTGCCAGATGTAGCTTGCAATCTAGTCAGATTCTGAGAAATTATATTGACTTGCTGAGTCAATATTTTGTTCTAAGCCAATATGGCATTCAGAGTATCAATCTCAAGAACTCCTTTCTTCTGAATTGTCCTATTGTTCACAGGATTTCTTTCAAAAGTGTACATGAACTGGTTATTTGCAACCATTTCAATGAGTTCCTGAGCTTCTGCAGGCATTTTCTTCAGATGAATAGATCCGTCTGCAGAATGGTCCAATGACATCTTGGATAACTCAGACAGACCATCATAGAAGATACCTATGATGCTCCATTCTAAAAGCATGTCAGAAGGACACCTTCTAATCAATTGCTTGTATCTTTGCCAAGCTTCATAGAGGGATTCACCTTCCTTCTGTTTAAAGGTCTGAACTTCCACTCTAAGCTTACTCATCTTTTGAGGTGGAAAGAATTTAGCTAAGAAGGCATTGACCAGCTTTTCCCAAGAGTTCAGGCTGTCTCTAGGTTGTGAGTTCAACCATATACTAGCTCTATCTCTTACTGCAAAAGGGAAAAGCATAAGTCTATAAACCTCAGGACCAACTCCATTGGTCTTAACAGTGTCACAGATTTACAAAAATTCAACCAAGAATTGATGAGGATCTTCCAATGGAAGTCCATGAAACTTGCAATTCTGTTGCATCAGAGAAACTAATTGAGGCTTAAACTCAAAGTTGTTTGCTCTAATGGCAGGAATAGAGATGCTTCTCCTGTAGAAGTCGGGAGTTGGTGTAGTAAAGTCGCCAAGCACCTTCCTTGCATTGTTGGCATTGTTGTTATTTTTGGCTGCCATATCTTCTTCTTTTTCAAAAATTTCTATCAGGTCCTCTCCAGAGAGTTGTGCTTTAGCTTTTCTTAGCTTCCTCTTCAGAGTCCTTTCAAGTTCAGGATCAGCTTCAACAAGAATGCCTTTATCTTTATTCCTACTCATATGAAAGAGAAGAAAACAAAGAAAAGTATGGAATCCTCTATGTCACAGTATAGAGATTCCTTGATGTGTCAGAGAAAAAGAAGAATAGAGGGATGAGGTAGTGAGAGGAATTTGAACTCATAAAGAAGGATAGAGTCCGAATTGCTAATTGAGGAGAAGTGTTAGTCTTTAAATAGAAAGAGATGGGAGAGAGAAGAAATTCGAATATTAAAATTAAAATAATTGGTTAATTAAAAAGATTTTTGAAAAAGTGGCTAGTGATTTTCAAAAATTGTAAGTGGAAAAGTGGTTAGGTGGGTTTGAAAAAGATAAGAAATAGTGATTAGTTAAAAAAGATTTGGAAATAATTTTGAAAAGATAAGAAGTTAGAAAAGATTTTTGAAATCAAAATTTAAAAAGATATGATTTAAAAAGATATGATTGAAAAGATATGATTGAAGAAAATTTGATTTTTAAAAAGATATGATTGAAAAGATATGGTTGAAAACGATTTGATTTTTTTAAAATTGATGACTTGACTAACAAGAAATTAAAAGATATAATTCTTAAATTCAAACATTGAACCTTTCTTGTCAAGAAAGTAACAAACTTGAAATTTTTGAATCACAACATTAATTGTTAGCAAGGATTTTCGAAAATATTAAAAGAAAAAGGAAAAAGATTTGATTTTGAAAAATATATGATTGATAAGAGAGGATATGAAAAAGATAAGATTTTGAAAATTTAGTTTTAAAACTTGAAAAACTGAAAAAGATTTGAATTGAAAACAAAACTACCTCCTTGGTGCTATCCTGGCGTTAAACGCCCAGAATGGTATCAATTCTGGCGTTTAACGCCCACTCGGCTACATCCTTGGGCATTAAACGTCAAGCTAGGTACCCTGGCTGGCGTTTAAAAGCCAGAATTTCTTCTTCACTGGGCGTTTTGAACGCCCAGCCTTTTTCTCTGTGATTCCTCTGCTGTATGTTCTGAATCTTCAATTCTCTGTATTATTGACTTAAAATTTTTTTTTTTGAATTTTTTAATGATGAGAGAGAAAAACAACAAAATGAAACTAATCATGAAAAACTAAGATCAAATAAACAATGCATACAAGAACACTTTGAATGTCAAGATAAACATCAAGAACATATTTTTTTGAAAATTTTTAAGAAAAGAAAGACATGCAAGACACCAAACTTAGAAATTTTCATACTAGACACACTAACAAATTGAGAATGCACATGAAAAACAACAAAAGACACAAAATAAGAGAATTTAAAGATCAGAAAAAGAAAATTATCAAGAACAACTTGAAGATCATGAAGAACACCATGCTTGAGTTTTTGAAAATTTGCAAGATAAAAAATAAAAATAAAAACATACAATTGACACCAAACTTAAAAATTGACACTAAACTCAACAAGAAGCACAAAATATTTTTTATTTTATGGTTTTATAAAATTTCTTTGTTTTTTTTGTAATTTTTCGAAAATTATTTCTGGAAAAGAAAATAAGAAGCTCAAAATTTTTAATAAGAATTCCAGGAATCATGCAATGTTAGTTGATAAGTGGATAATTTATACGCTTTTTGGCTTTGTTTTTAGGTAGTTTTTAGTATGATCTAACTACTTTTAGGGATGTTATCATTAGTTTTTATGTTAAATTCATATTTTTGGACTTTACTAAATGCAAATTGATAAAAACGCTCCAAATTATTTACATTCATAGGTAAAATATTTGTTTTACGTGTATATATATATATATATATATATAACTATTGACTGTTGTTATCTAAACAGGTTAGGTTAGATTAACTAATTTCATAACCACGAAATTAATTAACTAAAATCAAACCAAGAACATTTGTATCTCTGACGTGGCATTATCTCTCTCTCTCTATATATATACCTTCTGACAAAATGAAGAAGAAATTAAATGAACAACCGAATAAGAGTTGGAAAAAAACAAAGGAATTAAAGAAAGACAAGATGTACGTATATCCAATATTGGAGCTAAATTCAACTGCAACTGGCGGCATTTTCTGTGGTCAAAGCCTTGTTCATGTACACACTGCATCCTTAAAATATTGGACAAATATATATTATTGACTAAACTGAAAATCAACCTTGTCTTATGATGTGCACAATAGTTGGAGACATTTCCTTTTTATTAATCAATATTAATTTCAGTCATAAAACATTATAATACGGAGTAAATCTAAACCCTATATATAGGATCGTATCTGTTAATTAAAAATGAGAAAGTATAGAGATTAGTATTTTTATTAAAATTTAATCCGTATTTAATTGATAAAAAAATAAATAATTTTATATCATTAAAAATATTAATGATAATTAATTAATAATTATAAATTATAAAATTTATTAATTTTTTAATATATTTTATTATAAATATCGATGGACCGACCCATGAGAACTTTTGAATTACTACTAGGTTTGGCAGTTTGATTTTTTCACTTCAGCTATAGTAGCATTGCTATTATCATGAAATCCTTTATTTTGGAAATTTGGTTAAAATATTTAATAGATGGACACATTGATATGTATCTAACCGTTAGACTTCAGAGTACACAAAAAAAAAAAAAGTTACGCAAGTTTATGTAATGCATTGCGTGTTCACAAATACTATTTGTAGACTATTCGCATGGAGAAAATGAGGAGAAAAAAGAAAATGGAAGGGGAGGGATTGAGAAATTGATAATTCTTGTCCTTTTATTTTCTACTTAATTTTAGGGGTATTTATAGGTTGCGTAAAATTAAGTTTGTTTTTATCTAACTTCGTCTTTAAATATATATATTGAGTTTATTTTTTAGACCCTAATATGGTTTTAGAATCGTTGAAATTTAAATATTTTTTGCCTACAATTATATCAGATCTAAACT
>NC_029772.3:34776322-34778027 GCF_000817695.3 Arachis duranensis | reverse complement strand
AATTAGGTCTTTAAAATTTTAATAATAATTTATAAAAAAACTTATTTATAAAGAAATTTATTAATGATGCACTTATTTATAAAAAAGAAATTTGTTACCGAAAAGTTGATATCTATATTTGAATTTAATTTTTTTTATAAATTTTAATTTGGTGCTTCTTTGATCTATTTTCTAATTCAACAAGTGTAATTAAAAATAAAACAATAAGCTTATAATTAATATAACATAATATTAAAATTAATTTAAAACATATATATATTTTTTTAGTTCCTTTAGGGTGCACATGGACCGAATGAAATCGGATTCGCTTTGATCCGGACTCGACTCGAAATAATGACCGAATCTATTTTTGAGATCCTTATCCGACTCTAAACTTAGTGAAATCATACCACAATAATTTTATCTATATTTATTATTCTTTAATTTTTAGGATAAATATTTTTAAAATATCATATCCGAATTTTTATGATCAATTATACTTTATTTATTAAAAATTAAATGAATCTTACTCATCATAAAAGCTAATTTAAATGGCAAGTGTTGCACTATCCTTATAAGGGTTATTACACGACTTTTATTTTTAGATAATATACGATTTTGTGCACTCCATCACGCTTAAGATGGAATAAGGACTCGAAGCAATGACTTACACTTGTATAAAGCGAGAGTAATCCAATAATAATTTTTCACTTTATTCTGATACCATATTAAAATTGGTATTAAATGAGTGTAACTCACCTAAAAAATTAATTCAAAATAAATAAAGGATTACTCTAGAAAATTTATCCTTAAAAAAATATAATACTTGTAATACACTTCTCTCATATTCCAACATGAACATCTAGAGCGTAAAGTTTAATTGCAACAATGATAATTTATAGAGCAGCCCAATTAAATTGAATTGGATACAATCTAATATTATATTAGATATTAAGTCGGTCTCTTTCATCCTAAAAACTAATTTAAGTGAAAAGAACTGCCTTACATTTGAAAAAAAAAATACCACACTTTTTGCTAGATAACAAACAACTTTATATTTAGAATATAATATAAATTTTATTAATTACTTTTTATAATTCGTATATATTTAAAATTAAAATTGTATGGTTATTTTCTATTGGAGAATTTGAAACAAGAAGTTATACGTTGGCCCACACAAGAAATTTCACGAAAACCACCGACTTTTAACAAAGACTACATCGATCAGTTGTGGTAGTTGTTCGAAGAAAGTAGTAGCGTTGAAAAAAAAAAAAAATTATTTGTTTTACTCGACTCTAAAATATATCAATTGTTAATTTGTTATTGTCTATTTTCTCTAGTGTAACAACCTTAATACCTTCGGATACAAACTTTTCATTGGTGTATACGACCTTAACCACTATATATAAGGAATAAAGGATCATAGGCCGTACGTAGGAAGTTGACAAAAATAAAATTTCACAGCATTAGAAGTTGTTGGTGCAATTCGAAAAGTCAAACTCCAACTAATTAGTTCAGATTTGAACGCCTTTGATCGATAAATCTTGATAGTTGACATGTTATGATAAAGAGGGATAAATTGATAAGTTTAGCCTACGAAGAAATATATATATATATATATATAATTCTAACGTGTTTTCTTTATTTATTTTTTGAGTTAAACCCTAAAATTATTTTTGCTATTGGCATTTTTTATCAATTTAGTTCCTAAATTTCTAATTGTACT
>NC_029772.3:34774277-34776140 GCF_000817695.3 Arachis duranensis | reverse complement strand
TAATATTAATTAGGTCATTATAATTAACACTAATCATTTATTTAACCTAAGGTTTAACAATCAAATTATTTAATTATAATAAAAAATTTATAAATTACAAAATTTTTTAAAATTTTCTTAATTTGATAATTTTTTAACTTTTTTTTCAAACCATTGAATTTATTATTCAGTTTTAACAAAGAAAGTTAAAAAAAGTGTCTATTAAAGAGTTTGAACAATTTACATCTCTTGTTTGTTTTTGAGTGAATTACCAATTTGACTCCTATCTATTTTTCAAAATGACAACGCGACTCTTTATAGTAAAAACGATCTACTTCGATCTCTATCCTCTAATTCCATGATATAACATGCATGGTCTCTATGAGAATTTCTCCGTCAACTCTGAATAGAAAATACTGACGTGTCAGGTACAGAAATGAACAAAGACCTAATTGTCTCTAAATTCAAATTAATTAGGGGTTTATTTATCCTTATTCTTTAAACAATATTTTTTTAAATTTTTTATTCATTATATTAATATTCTTTTCATAGTGCATTTTAGTGCAAATATATTAAATAGAATTATTAATTTAGTTTAAAGAGATAAAAAAATTAAATTTATTGTTACTTA
The DNA here is from genome assembly GCF_000817695.3 of Arachis duranensis. Classification (NCBI taxonomy): domain Eukaryota; kingdom Viridiplantae; phylum Streptophyta; class Magnoliopsida; order Fabales; family Fabaceae; genus Arachis; species Arachis duranensis. The sequence continues at coordinate 34,775,530 of NC_029772.3, read as the reverse complement.
AAAAAATTGAATAAATTAACATTTGTACACATGAAAGATACGAACACTCACAAATGTATCCATCAAACAAGAAAACTAATGTTGTACCCATAAAAGATAAACTCCGTATGACAAAAATATCTAAACCCTAATTTTTTTGTTGACTTTTTAATAAAATTCCTAAATTACCCTTCCCCTCTCTCTATCTCTTTTCTCTCCTTACACAGCCTCCACAATCCTCCTCTCAGCATATGTAGTAAAATCCTCATTGAGCCAGAAATGTTTGTTGGTCTTGAGTTGTTGGTGATAAAGTTATTAGTTCAAATGTGAACAAGTTCTTTATGAGCCACAACCTGATCATCATTATCATCTTCTTTAATCACAGTAAGAGTTAAGAACACCATCTTTGAATTTTCTATTTTGCCGTAAAAAAATTCGACGACAGCACCGAAAGATCAAATTTTTTCTAGTCGTATTTTTCAAAGAGTTTGTCTCCTTTCCTAATCATATCCTCTGATCCTTCGAACTCCTTTGCCATTGAGTCTAGTACCATCGAACTCTCCTCCGCGTAAAATTCTAGTCTTAGGTCCCAACCGCGAAGGCAAAGAGGTAACGAAGCACCAGTTACTCCATCACAAACTCTTTCACCACGCAGTTTTGGATGCATCGGTTCAAGTTCAATGAAGCAAAGGCAGCGGCGTTGTCGTCATGTGGTTTGCAGCCATGACTGTGGAGAGCTTGAAAGGGATGTTGAAGATAGCGGAGTAGCAAATCCTTCGAACAAGAGTGTCATAGGAGAGAAAGATAGAGCGCGCACGAATGACTTGGCACTGAGTATAGATGTAAGGGTGGATTTTGTTGCAGGTTTATGGAGGGAAGAGCCATTGGAATGCGGAGGAGGAAGGGGAGATAATGGAGAAGGTGAGGACGAAGGAAGAGAGGTTAAAAAAGCGTGAGAGTGAAGAGGGTGCCCTTGATGGGGTCAGAGGTGGTGGAGAAAAAGAAGGGGACGGATGGCTTCATTGGCATGAAGGGCAAAGCTGATGGTAATGAGCGAGTCTTGAGGAAGAAGGGGCTGAAGTGGGGGGTTTAGAGAGTGAAGAGTGCGGAGACGTGGATGGTAGAAGAGGAGACGTCGAAGTCCAGAGTTAAAGCTGTGTGAGTGGTGGCTGACTGAATTGACTCAATGAACGAGTAAGGATCAATAGGTGCCATTATTAAAGAGAGAGAGGGGGGTTGAAGATGAAGGCGAGTAATTTGGGAATGTTATTAAA
>NC_029772.3:34729277-34769277 GCF_000817695.3 Arachis duranensis | reverse complement strand
TAGTGTAATTTATGGTTCTATGATGTTTGGATTTTGAGATGTTGTGTATGGGTGTGATGATTGTGGCTTAGGTTTTGTATATGTGAATATTTGGACTTGATTGGTGATTTTGGAAAGCTTAAAAAGGGATTTGGTGGTAAAAAATCTGTTCTTGGAGGTGTTAAGGCCTTGAGAGCTTGAAAAAAAGTGTTTGGAAGTGCTCCGGTTGAGCTTGGGAAATCGGCTAAGGTATGGTCTCGGTTTCTCGTATCTAATATGTAATGTGGTAGGAAATACTTAGGCTAGAAGCCCTAAGATAGGCATTGAATTGTTGGTATTGTTGAATGGTTGATATATATGATGTGGTCATATATATGATGATGATTATTGATGCCTTGATGGTATGATGTATGAGAAATATGCATGTTGTGATATATGCTTGATGATTGGTTATGGTTGAATTGTGAGTTGAACCATGTTGATGGTGAGTATGATATTGATTGTGTACAATGATGATTTATTGGAATTAGTGTTGTTGAAAATTGGCATGAGGAAGAGTATATGATATGTCAATGTGTTTGGGTTTGAGCCACTTGGGTGAAATGGGTTAAAATGATGGGATAGTGATTTTGTAAATTGTGGTAAAGTGTTAATGTGTGAGTTGAGGAGGCTTGATGTTGAATTTGATATATTTTGATTGATTTCAAAGAAAAGGGATGAAATTGGCATGTTTTGATAAATTTTGAAAAGAGTTGAAAATGGCTTGTTTTGAAAATGGCACTTTGTGGTTTTGTATGAAAATATGATTTTTTGGGCATACTTTGACGGGATATAACTTAGACTACAAATCTCCTTTTTGTGCCAAATCTATTTAGAAGTGAAATTGGATCCGGGATGTCCATGTCGTTCGAAGAACAGGTGGAAAACGATTTAAAATGAGAAAGTTATGTCCATTGGAAGATTGGGGGTTGAATCTGTGAATTCTGCAGCTTTTAACTTAGAAAATTTTTAGCAGAATGACCCCTCACGTGTAGGCGCACTTGGCACGTACGCATCGTTCTTTCAGAAAACGCCATCCACGCGTGCGCGTGGTGTGCGCGGGCACGCCGATGTGCTGCACCCAATGCCCAGCCATTTTCCAGAAGGTTGTGCCTGAACTGTGCCAGTTTTGTGCCTGGAGCACGAGAGCACCCACGTGTACGCGTGGCTGACGCGTGCGCGTTGCTTGGCTATTTTTCAATCCACGCGTTAGCGTGCATGATGCATACGCGTCGATGAGTTTTGTGGCCATCCATGCGGGCGCGTGGAGTGCGCGTACGTGTGGCCTTGTTTTCATCCCAAAGTTGATTTTTGAGTTTTAAAAGCCAAATCTCATACTTCTAAGCCTCCGATCTCACCACTTATGTCTTAAATCATTATGATATGCCTAGATATTAGAAAAGGAGCTAGGGGATGCGGTAACTTGCGAGTGAAGCAAGGGAAAAATGAATGATCAATGAGGATCAAAGATGATTATGTGAGAGGCGGAGGATGGTAGTGGAAGTGCTTGTTATGCCATGGGCCGAAAGGCCGTAATTGTTAATGAAATGGTTGGTTATGGATTTAACCGTGAGTTGGGTGGCTGGTTATGGATTTAACCGTGAGCCAGATGGCTAGATTATTGTCGTGTTACGGCGGAGCCATGATTATGGCTAAAAATAAATGCATATATGCTGTTGAATGAATTGTGAATGTTGCACTTCCACTGTTGGAGATGAGAGTTTCCCTGGAAGGAAGCAGTGGCTAGCCACCACGTGCTCCAGGTTGAGACTCGAAGCTCTTTTGACCCTATGTCGTAAGTGTGGCCGAGCACTGTGAAAGCCCCGGATGAGCTCGCCCCCGTAAATATTCACCAGTGAAGGTGATGGATATAGATCATGATTATGATCAAGTTTATGATGAGTATAACTCGAGTTGGGGATGCGCGACAGAGGGACAGTCCAATGGTTAGCTACCAGGACTTGTCGGGTTGGCTCTATAATTGACAGATGATATCATCAGCCACTAGGGACAGGCATTCATCATATGCATATTATATGAATTATTTGAGATTGCCTATTTGACTGCATATTATTGCTAATTGTCTACATGCCTTAATTGTTCCTATTTGTATATTCCTTGTTTGATATAACTGTGCTTGCTACATTAGACTCCTGCTGGTGGTTGGGAGGTTTGAAGGAATTGGAAAGGGAAGTATTAGTTAGACTGAAGAATCTTTAGTCAGTCGCCATATATGGTTTAGCTTGTTTATAAGATTTGATATTATCTGGAGGAAGTTCTAGGATTGCCTTTGGCTTTCCTCTATTATTATGTATTATATATGTGGAAGCTGTTACCATGCTGGGGACCTCTGGTTCTCACCCATGCGGATTTTGTGGTTTTCATATGCAGGACGTGAGGTTTTCCGCTGAGGCATGCTGGAGACTTCTAGATTTGCGAAGATCCTTTGTTCTCGGGACTATGTTTTGGTTTATATGTTTTGCTTAGATACTTTTATCTCCATTAAATAATACAAACTGTGATGACTTCTCTTATGGGAGATTTGGAGAATAGGTTTCTGTTTTTGTGTCCCTTTGGGTTTCCTTTGGGATTTTCCTTATTTTATCGTATGTATATATTGTTATGCTCGAACCGATTATCTTCACAGCCGGATTTTGAGTCTGGATATTCCTGTTTTTGACACTCCTTTGTATATATATAATCTCGCGTTGGTTTATCCCTGTTCGTTACGTTATCGATCGGAGTGTTGCGCTTTTGAGTTGCGATTTTTGTTTACCCCTTTTTCTACAAAGGCTCCTAGTTATAATCAATCATTCATATTACTATACATACTAAATTTTTATTTTATAAGTCGTAATACCTTGCCATCTCTGAATTATGACTTAAGCATAAGACTCTGTATGGTAGGGTGTTACACAGGACAAAAAGTCTCTGAAGATGATTAGGATGGTTGAGTTGGAGAAAGGACTTTTTGTCTTTCATCCTACTCAGTAAGTTACCTCTAATGATAACACAAATTTTTTTTCTGACAATCATTGTAGTCTAATGTCACCTTACATATGGTATTTCTATTTAGGTAATTTGTCACCTAATGTACTTGGTGTTATAATAAATAAATCTAAAAGTCTTTGTAAATCTTTTTGTTTGATGCAACTACATAACTGCTCCATTTGTCCTTTGGCTAAGTAAAGTGAATTACCTTATATTTCTAACTATCATTTTGCAACTAAACCATTTGATATAATGCATTGTAATGTGTAGGATCTTTTTTAGACAATTTCTTGTGCAGGATTTAGATATTTGATTACCATTATGGACGATTATAGTAGATTCATGTGGCTCACTTTCCTTCGTTCTAAGTTCGAGACCACAACAAAATTGCAACAATTTTTTAACGTGGTTGAAACACAATTCTCCACCACAATTAAATGTTTGAGATCTGATAATGCTAGGAAACTTGCATTAACTAATTTTTTGCTTTGCAAAGTTACTCTTCATCAATTTTTCTATGTTGAGTCTCCATAGCAAAATTCTATCGTCGAAAAAAAACATCGATACTTGCTAAATATGGCGAGGACCTTACATTTTCAGTCTCATGTTCCTCTTTTCTTTTGGATAGAATGTGTATCTACTGCAATCTATCTCATCAATCGCATACCTGCCAAAAAATTAGAATTTAAATCTCCATTTTAGAGAATTTATTTTACACCACCAGACTACGCAAGGCTAAGGGTATTTGGTTGTCTTTGATTTACATCTACACTTCAACCTGGCAGACACAAATTTAGTCCTGGAGCAACTACCAGTATATTTTTGGGCTATCCTTTTGACTACAAAAGCTATAAGATTTATGACCTATAAAAGAGGTCTATCTTTGTCTCTAGAAATGTGTTCTTTCATAAAAGTATATTTTTCATTTCTTTTGATGCACAGAATTTTGCTTCAATTGACCCATTTCCTGACATTGTTTTGACAAAGCTTCTTTCTGATAGTAATATCGTACCATACATCCCTATACCAATTGTTGATATCCCTCAGATTCAATTGATACCTATAGAGCATTTTCTATTGGGTCATCATGAACCTAGTCCACTCTTTGTATCTTGAAAATTCACTAGACCACATAAAGCACCTTCTTACATGCAATAATACTATTACAATCATGTCACTTCTTTTACTATTCAATATTCAATAGCTGCATCTTTGAGTTATCAAAAATTGACTGTCAAATATAAAAATTATATAACATTCTGAATTTTTAAAAATTAAATAATTAATGTAATTTAAAAAAAACTATTTTTAACAAAAATAATTAAATAGATTTTTATGATTATTGAAGTTTAATTTAATTATTACTTATTCTATTAAATTTAAATTATTTATCAAAAAATATTTTGGTTGACAAAAATTAAATTTATTATTATTATTATTATTATTATTATTATTATTATTATTATTGGAAGGTACCTAACGTAGCCTTCAAAAGGAATAAAAAAAGAAAATGGAACTTGACTTACTATATATATATATATATGCTTTCTTTCATTTATTAACCTTGACACCTAGCCAATATTTATTTTAATCATCTAATGGTATTATTCTTTCAATTATCTCATTCACATTGCCAAGGTTCAAAATGAGCAAAAGGAAGAAGTAAACGTGGCTTATTTGCAATGTATATATACATAAGATTAATGACACCTAAATGTCTTAACCACCACAAATTTCCATCCATTCCCATTAGTTTTAATCACTTTCATATCTTTCATTCATGCTTTACCGAATTGAACTTGATAAAAAAAGAAAAAGAGAAAAGCCGTGGGGGAGAGAGATTAGGAAATCATGGAACTTCCGAGCTTTCAGCTTTGATTTCTTAAGATTCCTAATTTTAATGAAAAATCTAATCTGATAAAAGTGTTTATATTTTCCTCTTTTATACGATGATGTTATTTTTATCCAATAGAAATTGACGGTAACGTAGCTCTTCTTCCCTTTGAGTTTAGCTAATTGAAATTCTAGCAAACACCAACGATTTTTGACAATTTCATCTTCGACAGCTCAGTCAGAAAATTTTTTCAGAGCCTTGAGTATTTTGATTTTACACGGAGTTGGGGTTTGGGTAACTTTATAATAATTAAATGTGAATTTGATAAGTAAATGTTGATTATTGTTTAAATTTAAATGAGTTTATGTTGAATTATTGTTGTTGCATGTGATTTGTTGGTTCAACTATGTATAAACAGCCAGTTAGGATATTTTGGTGAATTTTACGCTGGAGTATTTTTTATAATAAAGTATAAATTTGGTGAGATTTGATGGTAGAGAGATTAAATTAAAAGTTACGAAGAATCGGTAACCAAGAAACACGAGAACGGATTAAAATATAAGTAATATTTTGAAAGGAAAGGGTTAAGGATTTCAGTTTTGATATAAGAGAAAAATCAGTAATTAAATTGTATTTTTGAAAGGGTAAAAATGGGTATTTTATAAAATATTAGGATTGTTTTTATAAATATGAAAATAAGTGAGGTTCCAAATATAATTTTATAAAATATTAAGGTTAAAAATAGAATATTAAAAAATTCGTGGTTTAAAAAGTAATCAATGAGAGTTTAAAAACTAAGTTTTAAGAATATATATATTATTTACTATTTAAAATATCTTATTTATATTATTATTATTTTATTAAGAATATTATTTAGTAAAGATATTATTAATATTAATGTGAAGATAGATTATATTGTGAAATGATAAGAAAGAAAAGAAAGAAAAAAAGAACGAAAAGAAAATGAGATAAGTAAAGATGTGGTGGTGAGCCCACTGAGATTCGCTTTCCAAAGATATATCGGTCACTTCAGGGGATGGTCGCACCTGTAAGACAGAGGTTGCTTATAGAGATTATGACACTGGAAGCCAAACTCAGACAAAGGTTGCTGAGTTAAGTGAAAATGTAATTCAATAAATAACTGAGAAGAAAAGAATTAAAAAAATCTAAAAAACCTCTGTCACAGGAGAGTAAAGGGCAGGAATGAAAAAAAAGTATTAATTAAAGGGATCTCTACCGCAGTAGAGTAGAAAGCAAAGATTGAAAAGAAATTGAATGCTGTTGGGCCTTAGTGCCAAGTGTCAAATGGGGACGGCGATACGTAACGCTCACTTGACACTATAAGAACGGCTCAGTAAGGACGGCGATACGTAACACTCACTGGAGACTGAAAGGAAGGTTACAGCTCAGTGAGGACAGTGATCCGTAATATTCATTGGAGACCGAAAGAAAGTTTTTTCCATGAGAACGGCGATATGTAATGCTCATGGAAGGGACGTTGGCTGAGATAAGGACGGCGGTACGAGACGCTTATCTCATGACCAGTGTCGGGAATTTCACAACAAACCGACACATGAGCTCATGGCCTGTATAGGACTAGACATGCATCATACTTGTTGCACATACTTGTTGTGATTATGTTTTCATAATTGTGTGTGCTTGTGATTAGATTCTATATTCTTTAATTGCTCTCTGATTTGTGTTTGTCTTGCATTGTTTGTGTCTATGATTGATTCTGTTTTGTGATTGAGTTTTGATGGTGATTCGTATTGAATTGGGCTGTAGGCTGAGTTGATTTGATTTGGGCCAAAGGCCATGATTAGAAGGACCAGTGGTAAGCTTTGGTTAAAATGGATTCTTAATAAGTAGTGAAATATATGAAATGTCATTTTACATGAAATTTTTATAAGGAAAATATGAGCTTTAAATTTGGATAATGAACTTAACTTCTAACCTTGACCCTACTAAGAACTCCCCAGTTCTTACCCCCTGTTTCCACCCTCTTTAAGCTACAGGTGCGAAGGTTTAGTGCGAAACTACAAGAGCATAAAAGATTTTGTTTACAAGTTGAGTTGTTAGCTTTTATTTTTCCCTCGTCATTCATTGTTTTAGTTTTTAGAGGGATAGGAATTGTATTTGAGGATCTTTGAGTAAGTCTATATATATAATGCTACGTGGATATATATAATTTTGTGATTAAATGATTTAAAATACCGACTCTTCGTTTTCTTGGTGAAAGTTTCGGTTCGCATTTGCGAAGGCTCAATATTATATAAAATAGTATAGAATAATCAGGTTTAGAGGTAAGTAACGCCTGAACTTTTAGTACGATCATGAGGTACTAAAAGTCAGGCTGTTACAAGTTACATAATAAATGTGAATTCTATTTTTGTGCCTAAGTTCTACCACAAAATACCTATTCCTGAATAGCAAAAGGCTATGAAAGCAGAGTTGGATGCTGTGGAGGTTTGTAAAATATGGAATTTGGTACCCCTTCTACCAAACAAACACACACTGGGTGTCGATGGGTCTATAAAGTCAAGTATCTAGCTGATGGCTCAGTAGATAAGTATAAGACGTGACTAGTTGCAAAGGGTTATACCCAACAAGCTGGCCAGGATTTCATTGAGACCTTTTACCCTGTCGCCAAAGTTCTCACTATTTGAGTACTCTTAGCTCTTGCTACCATGAACCATTGGCACCTATTCCAATTGGATATCAACAATGCATTTTTGAATGGGGATCTTGATGAAGAAATATACATGGATGTGCCTTTGGGGTATGTCAAGAAGGAGGAATCCCTTGTTTGCAAGCTGAACAAGTCAATATATGGGTTAAGGCAACTTTCCCGTGGTTCACCACTTTTTTTACTGCACTTATTTCTACAAGCTTCACACAGTCGCAATAAGATCATTCCCTTTTCACCAAGGGTTTCGGGACTGTCTTTGTTGTTCTATTAGTATATGTTGATGACATTATACTTGTTAGTCCCAATGCATCTATCTTAGAGAAAATAATGCTTCAAATCAAGGATAAATTTAAGTTAAAAGATATGGAAACATTAAAGTACTTCATTGGCCTTGAGATTGCACGTTCAAAGGAAGGTATTTTTCTCTCCCAACAGAAATACACACTTTTTCTCCTTGAAGACACTAGTTCTTTGGTCTCAAAACCAGTAAAAGTTCTCATGGACCCTGCTGTGAAGCTCAACAGTGAGGAGGGCGAGTTATTGCCAGATATTACTCAATATAGAAGGTTGATTAAAAAGCTGTTGTATCTAATATTATCTCAACCAGACATCACATATGCTGTAAATAAATTTCGCCAATTCGTGTCCAAGCCTCGAGTACCTCATCTTCAAGCAGCATATCATCTCTTGCATTACCCCAAAGTCACACCAGGACAAGGTCTGTACTTTGCAGCATCATCCCCTTTATTGTTAAGAGCTTATGTTGATGCTGATTGGGATTCATGTGTGGATACTAGGAGGTCAATTACAGATTATTATGTATTTTTTGAAGACTTTTTAGTGTCTTAGAAGTCTATCAAGTAAAGTACAGTTTTGAGATCGTCAGTAGAATAAGAATACAGAACATTAGCAGCTGTAGAACTTGAATGAGAGGACTTATCAAAGACTTTCACATAAACATAGGGGTGACAATCAGACAGTGATTCATATTACATCTAACTCCACTTTTTATGAGCGCACCAAGCACATAGAAGTGAATTGCCATTTGTTAGGCAAAAGGTATAAGAAGGGACAATAAAGCTAGTTCATGTGAGGACACAACATTAATTAGTAGACATATTAATAAAGCCCCTACTAAAAATAAAATTTCATGAGTTGTTGTTTAATATGGGAGTTAGAAACATCTACCTTCCATCTTGAAGAAAAATATTAGAGGATAAAGTTTTTTATTAATGATAAATTTTGGCTTACTATTTATTAAATTAGATAGATAGAATATAGTTAGTTATGATTTGTTATTGTAAGTCAATTATGTAATTTTATTGGTGATATCGGTTATTGTATGTATGAACACCAAATTAATATTAATGTCTAATTACTTTTCATTTCTTTTAATACTAGACTATTCAATATTTAACATTGCTTTTTTTTAAAAAAGAATATAAAGCCAAATATTATCTTTCTCAATTATCCTACATAATCTCTCAGTTATTCTTTTCTCTCCATTTGGAAGAGTGAAAAAGTATTTAATATAACTTACAACACTTTATTTATACCAAAAATATTCTACCATATATAGCTGATATGACAAGCATGTCTAACTAAAAAGAGAAAGATTTTCATAATAATAGTGAATTATAATTTATGTTGGTTAGTTTTAATATGTTTGTTAGCCCACAAAAGAATTATATGCTGAAAATAAATATGCTTATAATTAACTACTACATAATTGACTTTTACTAACATTTAAAAAATATTACCAAATCATATTAAAATGCTATCTATGTATATTAGTAACATTTTAACAAATGTTAAATATACCTTATGTTACTAAAGAGTTTTACTAATATTTTTCTAAATATTTAATAATATTTAGTAAAAAAGTTACAAAAGATATTTTATAATAATATTTTGAGAAATGTTACAATAGGCATTTTTTGGTAACACTTAGAGAAATGTTACAATAAATAGTTTTTGTAACACTTGAAAAAAATATCACCGTAGAAATTTTTTATAACACTTAAAATATATTACAATATATATTTTATGTAACATTTAAAAAAATATTACCATAGATATCTTTTGTAACACTTAGAAAAATGTTACCGTAGATATTTTTTGTAACACTTAAAAAATATTACAAAAGATCTTTAGTAATATTTTTTAGTTATATTATACTATTTTTTATTTTATATTATACACAATATAAATATACTAAAATTAATTACTACAACATAAAATATTTTATTAAATTCACAAATTCACAAAATAAAGTTTTTATAGACTCTTTCATTAATCAATAATCATTGTACAAATTTGTTTCGTGATGCAAATAAAATGAGAAAAAAATACTTATAGCACTTAAACTCTATGAATTTTCTATATAAAAAAGAAAAAAAAGTGATACACAGTACATAAAACATGAGTAATTAGCAATTTGAAGCACTAACTTAGTCTCCCAAACTTCCTGCAGCAGACAGAGACCAGGAACCTGCAAAAAATTTATCACTGTCTTCTTATGCAATTAAACATATTAAGTCAAAAACAGCACGGAGTCACTTATACATACGCTCCACTTCTCAAACATATGTTTTGTGATAAAGGGAAAACTTTTCACAAATAACATACAAAATTTTGTGCATTCCTTCCATATAAATAGAACCATACTCCAATACTCTATCCATTCCACAACATCTATTTATGCATGTCAATAAAAATTTGCTTTGACAATATTAATAGCAAAAGATAACCTGATTCTACCCCAAAAACAAAAATCTTGAATTGAAATTATAACCTCTTTTATATTCTTTATTTACACTCCATTAACAAGAACAATTAAAGTAAAAATGAAAATCATGAGTCTTTGCTGCTGGTATACCAACCCGACTGGAGGAACTATAACTACTTCTCTCAATACAGTTCTATATACATCCAAGGGCTCGAACTCGAAACAAAGGGGATAAGGATGAGCTTACCTACCACTTGAAAATCACTAATGTACTATGCAGCAAAAATTAAACTATTTTTCACTAGCTGAAAATAATCTCTAATGTTCTAATCTAGAAAATAAAAACTACCTGAATAGTTTAAAAATCAAAGTTGTTGGGCTAATACTTGCACAATAATATCCTCAACCTAAAGTAAGCAACCAAAATGAGAAAGAAAAATTATCTGACAGGTTATCCACCACAACTATTGATTGGGAATTCAAAGCAGCAAATACAATGCCTTCTAAATAAAAACATAAAAATTTTAAATGGTTTAATTATGAAAATATGCACTAGAGGAATGTTAAAAAAATAAGAAAACTAATGTATTCAAAGAAACCTTTAAAGATGCAAGCTCCTTCAGTCCGATTTCAACTGAAAGCATACTCTTGATCTTTTCTTCTCCAATAAGACCATTCAAGTTTGAAATAAGTTTGCTCTTCTTATCTGGGACTTCATCACCTGCTTAAAACTTATTATAATTATATCTGGAAAAACCAAGGATTCATGAAACAGAACAGTAAAAATTATTATTAAAGAAGAAATAACATGAGAACAGATTTGTCCTATAACATTGTCAAATAGTATGAAATGAAGAATAAGAAGTCTTTATTTCATGCCTTTTTTTTTTTAGCATTCCTCCTTAGCTTTTTATCATTTATACAGGTGAAACTATTTAAGCATGTCAATAGAGAACAAGCAGACAATCATTTAGTAAACCTCAATCATATACCAAGAAAGAAATAAACTAAGTACCTATTTCTCAAGCTCCCTAACTCTGGCCTCTACTTCCTTGTATCTCTCTTCCTCAACTCTGAGTTGTGTGTATTAATTTCAACCATGGTTAGTACTATCAGCATCAAGAGGGAGAAAGAGATAATATTAAAATACCTTATCAAGTATGCTTTCATTCTCTTTTTGGAGCATATCAACTTGCAGACAGAGAAGATACCTCAATTCGAAACATATAAATCCTCTTTTATGCGAAATGTATATCAAATGTGTGATACAAGAAACAACTAACCTCATCAAGAAGTGCAGAAGCATCACGGTTGCCTCCTGAATCTTTTGGTTGAACAAGGGCAGAGTCAAACAAAAACCTGTAAATATTTCGCTAAACTGAGTTACATGATAATGCAGATAGAGGAACTCAAAATTGTTATTGCAGTTTTCATATTAAAATATCCAAATCCAACTAAGAAAGTATTCACATCTTATCAGAACTAGAAATAAACAATCTGTAATGCAGAGGAATGAGCCTGAGTGAGGGTGAGAGTGGTAGTTAGTTAAATTTACCTTTTATCCTTTGGCTTATTGGAACGAATGATAGGTTCAAATGGAGCTGGATATTTCCTCCACATATTCACGGGTGCGGAAAAAAATTAAAGAAATTACTAGGCAAGGTGAATCACCTTGAACAAGAAAACTAGCAAGTAAAATACAAATCTTCCCTAAGACTAAGAATAAATAATAATGTATATGAAATGGTACATGCCTACTTCTTTTCATTGGAAATGAAAATAACAAAAATATCAGATCCTTCAGCATTGGTTATCCCATCAGTGCACAACTTCTTACAAAGTAAATATACATTCTCCTCACTGCAAATAAATCACAGAAAGAAAAAAATAATCATCATAAATAGATAACAGAGATGGAATATCATCTTTAGAATGAAGATGAGACTCAATATGGTAGTCAACAATGAACATACATATCGTTGAAGTCTTCTTAGATGTATGAAGAATGCAACATCATCGCTATTTTTTTATTGATTCCAATGGAGAATTAGAAATCAAATCAACGCTAGTCAAGAGTGAAGATGTTGATAAATGATAAATTAGTAACTAATGGTGAGGATAATAGTAACTATGAGGAGAACATGAGCTATAATGTCTCTGTATATAAGTTTAGTTCTATAGCTTTAATGAATTTAGAGGTTCTTATGTGTTTCACAGCAAATTTAAGTCATAGAAAAATGGAGACTCACATTTACTGGAGGCTCAAATTCAGGCTTCTGCAATTAAAGTATAAAGATGAAACCTAGAAAATAGAGTGAAAGAAACATTAAGTTACAACAATGAGCAACTTAGTAGAAACAAGGATACTATCAGTTTATCATTTAATAAAATAAGAATGAATTAACACAATGACAAGTCCAAAAGCTCATACTCCAAATTTTATATCTTCTTTAGTAAAGTTAAAAGATGAAACAAAGCTAACCAATCCTTTTCTTTCAAAAATTAGGACAAATACAATAGAGACCAAAAAAACTACAAATTGGGGAGATTGTAGAACCCAACTATAAACAAAATCACTAAAAGAAACTTTAATGGGTAGGACTTCAAATTGAAAACAAAAGACTTACCACTCATACGACTGGATAACTTTTCTAACTTTGCTCGTTATTGCTAGCTTAGCCTTTTTGCTACCAAAGTTTCTTTTCTCAACAGCTTCAGCACCCTACTACCACCTCAAAATTAAATTGTTAGAGAAGAAAAGATATAAAGTCGATGAAAAGATATTCTCCCAACTATTAGCTCCACATTCTCTAATAGTACCACTTCTAAATAATAACAAACATTCAACTTTAAAATTAGTCCACAAACAACCTTCAATTAAACATACACACAGATACAAAAATAAGTTCACACACATACACCCTTGATGGGAATTATTTCAACTAAGGAAATAGAAATCACTCAGGCTCCCCAAAACAGAAATGAAAATTCTCTCAAAAAAAAACTCTAAAAGGGGAAGCTCCCCGAACAAATTGAATTCAAGCCTATTTATACACTTTCTTCACTTGATCTTCAAGCTTTGAGTTGGGCCTTTGCTCTTGGTGGATTTGGGTTGAAAGAGGTCTTGGTTGATTGCTCTTGAAGTTTGGAGAGGAACCCAAGTGAACCAATTGAACCGGAATTGAGTTTTGCAAGTTTGGATTCAAAGTTAGCCTCAAAGTTAGGGGGCTAACTTCATGGCTAACTTTTTCTAGCAGCAAACACCATTTCCTGCATCTCACGTTGGGGCCAACGTTAGGGGGCTAACTTTGTCCCTAACGTTGGCCTTGCTTAGTGTTGGAGTGGCGCCAACGTTAGCCTCCAAGTTAGGGGGCTAACGTTGGCGCAAACGTTGGCCTTCCTGGGAGCAAGATTTCATGCCAACGTTAGCCTCCAAGTTAGGGGCTAACGTTGGCGCTAACGTTGGCACACCCTGGGGAAGATTTCTTATGCCAACGTTAGCCTCCAAGTTAGGGGCTAACGTTGGCGCTAACGTTGGCACACCCTGGGGAAGATTTCTTATGCCAACGTTAGCCTCCAAGTTAGGGGGCTAACGTTGGCGGAAACGTGGCTAGCCCTGGGAGGAATTTTTAGCTTCCAACGTTAGCCTCCAAGTTAGGGGGCTAACGTTGAGGCTAACTTCAAGTTCAAAAGTTTGTGTCAACGTTTGAGGGCTAACTTCAACTCCAACTTCATTTATTCCTGGTTCAATTTCACTTGATTCATTGTCTTCTCTTAGCTTCTAGCCATTCCTTCTCACTTCAATCCTTTTCCAAGCTTTCTTCACCTATCATAAATCAACCAAACACATCAAAGCTATGCTTGAAATCATGAGATGATCATTCTATCCTAATATGCACCAATTATGGCATCAAACCTCATGAAATTGCATTAATTTATCTATGGTTGATTCAATCAAAGGAAGCATGAAAATCTACCTCAATTGGCTTGCTTAAGCCTCAAGAAAGTGCATAATTCAAGTGAAAACAAAAGAAAAAGACTAGTGAAACTAGGCTAAGATGACTTGTCATCAACCCACACATGTTTAAGTCTTTCAAACATACAAGTAATACCTGTTTTATCCTCATCTCTTCAAGCAATAAATAGGTCATGACATTAGTCTGGCCTTTCATTATTAATTTTTGACATTCAATTGGGTTTTAATGTCCTTTAACTGCCATTATTTCTGAAGTGAAATGATGAAATCGATAACTAAAATTTGTCTGAATTTCATAGTGTTAAACATAGGGAATTTAATTTCCTGAAAATCAATTGCAGTAATCAAAATTTACAAAAATTAACAAATACAGTAATTAAAATCAATGCATATATTAACATATTTCGTAATAAAAAATAGGGGTTGGCCACGAATTCATAACATAAATTAACATATTAAGGATCGAAGGATGACCTACCTATAGGGCGACGGTGACGATGACTGCAAGCAAAAAGTAGAGACACTTACAATGAGGAGGACAGAGGAGTAGCAATGATCACAAAGGCAACAATGACTTAGGAGAGAAGATCGGTGATGAGTTCAAAAGTTGTAGCCTCACCGAAGAGATATCGAGAATTGAGCGAGAATCGAGCGAGAGTGAGAATCGAGCGAGAGCGAAAGCGAGAATTGAGCGAGAGTGATATCGAGATCAAGCAAGAGCGAGATTGAGATTGAAATCCGGCGAGATCGAGATCGAAGCAAATGCGCGAAGGAATAAGTGATTAGATTGCAACGTGAGTGAGATTTGGATGTGAGGAGTGAGAGATTTTGATTTTGTGACCAAGGAGTTTTTCTTGTTCCTGTGAATGTGAATAAGTGAGTAGGAATAGGTAACATTTTTTAAAAAAATTAAATGCATTTGGTAACATTTTAGCATAAATATTTAATATGTGATTTTGTTATAATTACTAACATTTTAATAAATGTTAAAAGATAAATGCTACTAAAGGTTTAAAATGTAGTAGTGTTCAAAATTAGGTAGGCACGGTAAATATTTAGTGGGGTGCACTTATTACTTTTTAATCACTTGTGACTTTTAAACGTCCAGTCTTTTAACCACCAATTAATGCATATGTATTACTATTATCTTGATCTTGATATATTTAGCAGAATTTCTCATTGTGAAACTAGCATTTTTTGTCTAACATTATGCTACTATATATAAAACTATATCCTAATATATACTAATACATACATAGGTGTTTGTTGGGGTGAATGTGGTAATTATACAACTTTGACAAAACTTAAAAAATATTACTAAAATTAAAGTAGTAATTTTTTTAGGGTTAACTACCAAAAATGCCCCCGAATTATTCAAACGCTGACAAAAATGCACCCGAGTTTTACTATCGACAAAAATGCCTTTAAATAATTTAAAAATACAACAAAAATACCCAACAGTAAATATGTATTTTTAAAAAAATACTTTAGAGATTGAATTTTGATACAATTTTTTACAAGCATGATTAGAAAAATGAGATATTATTATTCTTAAAATTTGGTAATTTTTTGCTGAATATATATTTTTTTGTGAGTTTTTAAAAGTATTATTGGTTGTTAACAAAAAAATTACAAAAAAATTATATACTTAACAAAAAATCACCAAATTTTAAGGATAATAATATCTCATTTTTCTAATCATTCTTGCAAAAACTCGCATCAAAATTCAATCTCTAATGTATTTTTTGAGAAATACATATTTAATGTTAGATAATCTTGCAAAAAAACTAACATTAAATATGTATTTCTCAAAAAATACATTAGAAATTGAATTTTGATGCTATTTTTTACAAACATGATTAGAAAAATGAGATATTATTATTCTTAAAATTTGGTAATTTTTTGTTAAGTATATATTTTTTTGTGATTTTTTAAAAGTATTATTGGTTGTTAACAAAAAAATTATTAAAAAATAATATATTTAATGAAAAATCATCAAATTTTAAGAATAATAATATCTCAATTTTATAATTATTCTTGTAAAAAATTGCATCAAAATTCAATCTCTAAGACATTTTTTGAAAATATATATTTACTGTTGGGTATTTTTGTTGTGTTTTTAAATTATTTAAAGGTATTTTTGTCGATAATAAAATTCGGGTGTATTTTTGTCAGCGTTTGAATAATTCGGAGGCATTTTTGGTGGTTAACCCTTTTTTTTAATATTCGAAAATTTCTTTCAATTTAAAAAATAAAAAATATTATAAAAATAGTAAAAAAAGTGTCACTTTAATTTTATAAGAAAAAATTTTGAGAATCAACATTGTATGACTAACATTTAACATAAGATTAAAAAATATTTAAAATTTCTAAAAACAAAAATATTCAAAATTTAATTAAAAAATATTTAAAATTTAAACTTAATAAAAGTTTATTTTTACTGGACTTCATATTGATTTTATTTCATAACTTATCAGGTAAAATGTATAATTAAACTAAACCCAAATCAATATTACATAATTCATCCAAATCCAAAAACGTTACAAGGATCTCCCAGGTGCATCTTTCTATATAAATCGAATGAGACGCATTCGATTTGTAAATTTCCATAATAAATCAAAGCTGATAAATTCGAATTACCAAGAGAAATGCAAATTAAACTAACCAGAGTCGATTTAAGCATGCATGTCAGCTCCCAAGTAAATCGAATCACGTACATTCAATTTATGCATATAACGTTTCGCCCCTAGTAATTCGAAACAAGCTGTTTTGATTTACCCCTAGGTTGGTTTCTATATAATTCAAATGGGGCTTATGCGAATTACACAACATGGGCACCCATGGTATTTCGACTTGAGCTGAGTCGATTTACTTGTGTTTTCCCTATAAAAACAGTTCGAATTGAACTCATTAGAACTACATTTAGAAACCCTACTGCACCAAATCCCAGAAAAACTTTAGCCCAAACACCCTAACCTTCAGATACGTTGCTGATGGAGGATAACCCGGATCATCTTTATCATTTGGACAAAGCCGCCCATATTGCTGGTGTCATCAATAAAGAGGTTAGTACATACATTTTTTTATGAAAATAGTATTAGATATTTTTTCTATTTCTTAGAATGCTAGTCATGATTTATAATTTTTAAACTAGATTCAGTGGTTAGATTAATAACTTATTAATTTCTAGAGGTTTGATGAGGCAAGTTCTAGCTTGAATACTGATTACGAATAACTAAAGATTATTAGTAGTGAAAATAATTGGTAGTGAAACTTAGTTAGAGTGAAAGTAGTGATTAGAGTCTATGTTGGGATTTGAGTTTTTATTAATGAAACCATTAGTAGTGACCTGCTATGTTTTAGTTAGAATTCTTGTGACGACAACATTGGCAACCGATGAATATTTAATGTTATTTTGTGTTTGAACCCGTAATCTTATTTGGTTGTGTTTATGTCATTCTTCGCATTAACAGATGCAATAGTTAATATTGTTATAGGAATATGTTTTAATGTGGTCCTAAGAGACAGTTTGTTATGCTGTTTATGCAGCCCCACCAATGTATCAAGAGCATGAAACGGCAACAAGGTATGCGCCTGGACGTGAAGATCATTCTGTACTTGCAGATGGCCAGTTTATACCATCTTACGAGGTTGAACAATGCTTGGTTTAGTTTGGATGAGCAATTGGTTAGTGTATCCGTGGAGCGATAGCGTCTAGAGACGCACACGTTTCATATGTCGTTCAGAGAGTGCACAATTATACTACAAGACGTTGCGTACCAGTTAGGGATACTGATTGATGGACATTACATCAGTGAATGCCTGACGGAGTTTGAGCGATACATCGAGGGTGGTCGTTCAGCTTGGGTATGGTTCGAGCAGCTGTTGGACTTTTTGCCTCCTACAAACTGCATCAATGCAGTTGGATGTAGTTGGATGCATGACACATTTGGAGAGCTTCCTGATGGCGCCGATGACACCACTATTAGAAGGTATGCACAGGCCTATATCATGATGCTTTTAGGGACTCAACTATTTGGCGACAAGTCTGGTACTCGCCTTTACACTTAGTGGCTGCCATACATAGCCAAGCTTGAGGACATGGGGGTTACAGTTGGGGATCAGCTGCATTTTCATGGTTATATCGGTGCATATGTCACGTGGCGAATAGAAACGTTGTGAAGTTAGTCGGTCCATTGCAGCTGCTTCAGTCATGGATCTTCTGGCGGTTCTCTGATTTCAGGCCCGTTGGATATGATACGTTCGACTGGTCTTTGGCCTTGAGGTAGTTCTCTATTTGTATGCAATATTTGTCACAATTTTTTATGTTAGTTTTATTTAGTGATAACTTGTATTTCGGTTGTAGATGGTCAGGTCACAGCTCGACCGCAAGTGAGAAAGGACTTCGAGTTGCTCATTGAAGGCTCAGGATAGATCTCCTACAGGCTGAAAATGTGAGTATTTTGACAATTCTAAACAATTACTATCGATGTCAGATTGGCAACACTGTATATTTAATGATGACGTTCTATAATTATTTCTATTTACAGTTCACATGGATGTCGTATAACTCTCATGATGTAGTTCAGGTGGTGCATCCAAAAATATTGGAGCAGCATATGGTGTTATGGAGGTCCGTGACGGTGTTGATATATTTTGCCATCATAGAGTAGCACCAGGTAGATCGTGAACTACCATAGTTTGGTGGAGTACAGCCTTGACCACAAGCCGCACTCGATATCGATTTCTTGATGTCGAAGGATGGCAGAGGTGGTGATCAATGGTTACTATACAACTTGCAGTTTTGGCACCTCCATTGGGACAATTGGGCGGATCATGTCATTCGGTTTGATATTGTTCCAAACCCAGACCCGTCGCATGAGTTTTTGGATTGGTGGAGCCAACATGGCAGGAGAGTCCTTTCGCCTGAGCTCTTACCTGGTGACCCCAGGGCAGTTCCTATTCTGGTCGAGGTGACCCAACAAGGTCCAAGACGAGTTCCTGACATGCATCAGGTGGATGATGTTTCAGATAGGCGTCAAGTTGTGTAGAAAGCTCATGTTAGGACACGTAGGAGCCAGCATGATTGGCGGTAGCTCGACGAGGTGATGGCGGGAGATAAGGATAGAGGTCGAAGTCGTAGACAAGGTAGGGGTCATGTTGGACAGGCAGGGAGGGGTGGTCATCGATATAAAGCTAGAGATAGAGAGAGATGCAAGCATGATGATGATGACAGTGTTGACGAAGATGGTGATGGTGGGGATGATGATGGGGATGATAGAGGGCATCGTGGCGGAGATGAGGGTTGGATGGGGGTTGGACTTGGAGGAGGTAAGCATGGTGGCAGTGGTAGAGGATCACTTCGTGGAGACTGGTATGGTTTTGGTGTAGGTGATGATACCGGCAAGGGTGGCGGTGGAAATGGTGGAAGGGGATTCAAGGATGTACATGACAGCTAGACATGAATTAGCCCAAGTCAGCTTCTATCGGACCTGCTCACTAGTAAGGGTCTTAATGCAGACTTCAGAGGATCACACTTCCTTGAGGAGATTAGTGTCATCATGCAAGAGGATGCGGTAACACACCAAAGGTCGCATACCACCGGATCCCAATCACACCTAGATGTGGACTTGAACGAGCCCCCGTCAGGCACGTCATATGAGCATTTTGCTTTGGATGGCACTCCTCCTTCGGCATACACAGTCGCCCCAGAGACTGTGGCAGGACCGTCTAGACCACCCCCACAGACTACACACGAGGCAGAGGCAGCCAGAGATGGAGACGAGGATCAGGTGACACTCGCCTAGAGACGCCAAAGGATCCGACGACCTCGACGCTGCTTCACAAGGTCGCATCTGTTTGGATGAGTAATGGTTATTGGTGTTTAGTGTATGAGTTATGATTCATAGTTGCTTTGACTTTGCATCACTTAGTATTGTCTGTGTGTTGTATTTTATTCGTGTTTAGTGTATGACTTGTAGGTCGTTATTGCTTTGACTTTGCATCACTTAGTATTGTCTGTGTGTTGTAATTTATTTGTGCCTGGTGTATGAGTTGTAGCTCGTTGTTGCTTTACTTTGTATCACTTAGTATTGTCTGTGTGTTGTAGTTTATTCTTGTTTAGTGTGTGAGTTAACACTCCTAGTTACTTTGGCCTTATATTGTTATGAGTTTACATCGTTACTGTCATCAATGAGTTTACATCGTTTGAAACCGTATAACATACTATCATATAATTTTATTAGTTAACATCAGACGAGTGTTTGAAAAAAAAAGATCTAATATAATACACAATAACACAATAGTTGCGAATACATAGTCACTGTGAAATAATAATAAAGACATCATGGAACATACTGAACAATACAATGCATAAACACAATAAAGTTGACTAAATAGAAAACACTAACATACTTCAATGTAAATATGAAACTAATGACTAGACATCGACTCCGGTACCCATGGTGACCCCGCCCTGTGGACATGTCCTACGTGTGTGTCCTAACTGTCTGCACAGCCTACATCTCTTAGGTTTGTTCTGGTTAGCTTCGTCCATGGTAGTCCAGACCCTAGTGGTCCTAGGACACCTTTCAGTCGCACGTCTCTTTGAGGGGTCAGGTATGACTATTGGTCCATCGTACGGTGGCTGAAAACCCTCAGGGATCGGAGGGATGAATCCCATCCAATACACGTTGAACACCGAGCTAAGGCGATACACCTCATGCACATAGAGCTGCCAAGTCAGACGTGAATACGCACAACAAGTTAAGGCATGACAACATGGATAATGACATGCCTGGAAATATCCACAATCACATGTCTGTGCCTTGAGTGACACTCTATAACTACCAAGTGAGAATGACCTAGTAGGTGTAGTCTCAGCGACACTGAATTTAGAGTTATTCCTGTCATATAAAGTCATTGTGAAACATCTTAAGGCCTTCAGTTTGACCACTATAGCCTTCACCAGATGCTGACTAAACTGCTGTCCGATTCCCAGTTAGGCCTCTACCTCTCTTCTCTTGCGAACAAATAGCTCGGTCAACCTCCCGTACGTGGACTTCACCAGTGAACAAAGTGGAAGGTTCCTCGCTCCCTTCAGTATCGAATTCAAACACTCAGAGTATTTATCGTCAGATGTCCGAATCTCCTTCCCTCATCTCGATGCTGAGTCCGCATTGCATACTCAATCCTATTAGCCCAATCACACATGGCAGGGTCTTCAGTTCGTAGAATATCAAACCAGTAATTAAATTCAACCTCAGTATTGGCATATGCCACGTTCACTAGAAGCTTACGTGCATCCTTGTCCTTCAAAGTCAGGAAACATTTTGCGGCCATATGTTGAATACAGAATGTACGGTAGGCAGCAGATGGTAGGCAACCTCCGTCAGGAGCCTCAAGTGCAACATTAATACCATTGTGCTAATCCAATATCGATAGAATATCCAGCTACGGAGTGACATGCTGGTGGAGGTTGGATAGAAAAAATAACCACAACTCAGCATTCTCACCCTCCACAACTGCAAATGCAACAGGCAGGATGTTGGAGTTCCTGTCCTAAGCAATCGCAACGAGCAATGTACTCTCGTATTTGGCGTACAAGTGGGTCCCGTCAATACTGATCAACGGCTTACAATATCGGAAGGCATCAATACATGGTGGGAATGTCCAAAAAATCCAATGGAATTAGGCATGCGACTGCTCCACTTGCCCACCCACTCGCACAGGACTCGTCCTCAACACTGCAATACTACCCGGCATCGTCATCTACACACCTAGTACCCATCACGGCAACTCATTGTATGACTTATCCCAATCTCCGCAAATCTGTTCCACTACCTTCTACTTAGCCGACCAAACCCTCCTGTAAATCGGTCTAAAACTGAAATGTGCCTCTATTTTATTCAGTTGTACCTTGATACACACGGCAGCATTAGCTCTAACCATTAGCAGTATGAATGCAGAGATCACATGATAATCAAGACTCCTGTGATCACTCGATATCGACGTGGCCAGATAAGTATGAGATCCATTGTGTCGTTTTACCTCCCAAATACCTCTACGTCGGTAGAGACTGATTCAAATAAACCATGTGCACCCGTTGTCAAATTCCTTACACTTTCCATAGTACTTGTGATAATCAGACTCCACCACTTTGTACTGAACCCCGCATCAGATGCTATAGGTCTTCATGCTTAACACCATCCTCTTTATCTTGAAAATGCTGACCAACCTGAAACTCCGCTAGACCTCGGTACCCTGTGTATCTCTGGCACCAAATACAACAGGTTCACCAGGAACCCCATGCTGTCTCATGGCATCTAAGTCCAAATTTGAAAAGTGCGGGGGGTACTACTGAGTCCCTAAACTAGACACTCCGCCACCCCCAGCTAGATTACTTTCTGCTATGTCATCACCACTATCATCGGCAATGATGTCCGGCTCTACATCATCATCGTCGTCATCATCTCGTAGCACATCATCTATACCATTCAGTACTCCACCCTCTAATGAAATTGGTTGCGTCTTAGTAATACCTACTTTTCCGTCACCACTGCGGTTTAGATCAGCTACGAAGGACGGAGAGACAACCAACACTACCTCAAGTACAATAACAGGCACGGATAAAGAGGCACAAACAGGCCTCGAACTAGAACAAGCTGCTGTTGCTAGATGTTGGGGATTCCGGTTCGAACCTCCCGAGCTGGGAACCACATCTACAAGCTTGGCCAACAGCTCAGGGGTCCTAACCTCAAGAAACTACCGATGACAATGGAACAGAACTTGCAAATCATCTTCACTCCCTATGACAAATGAATTGTATTTCACATCATCCCGCAAAACTAAAATCGGAATTCTATAGAATAACTTCTCAACCCATTTCACGCCTTGT
The DNA here is from genome assembly GCF_000817695.3 of Arachis duranensis. NCBI lineage: Eukaryota > Viridiplantae > Streptophyta > Magnoliopsida > Fabales > Fabaceae > Arachis > Arachis duranensis. The sequence goes on along the minus strand of NC_029772.3, from coordinate 34,746,145 downwards.
AATCCTATTTTTCGAATTATAGAATTCAGGAACTCAACGAAGCTCGTTGAAGGTTTCAGAAAAATACTAAGGGGATCCTTATCAGTAAACTTAATTCCAGATTATGTTTTTTTGTTAATAGACCCTCTATAGTGTGCCAATACTAAAAAACTATCTTCATTAGTCATTGTGTTTCACTCTCAAAAGGAATTCACGTTCATATCATATTTATATACGTTGGCCTCACACTAAATCGAATTTGCCTAGTTCGATTGATAAGTGCACAGTAATTCGAATCAATCCTATTCAAATTATATAGAACCAACCTAGAGGTAAATTGAAACAGCTTGTTTTGAATTATCAAGGGCAAAACATTGCATGCATAAATCGAATGTACGTGATTCGATTTACTAGGGAATTGACATGCATGTATAAATCGATTTTGGCTGATTCGGTTTACATTTTTCTTGATAATTCGAATTTGTCAACTTTAATTTACTATAGAAATCTACAAATCGAATGCATGTCATTCAATTTATATAGAAAGATGTACTTGAAAGATTCTTGTAATATTTTTAAATTTAAATAAATTGTATAATATTAATTTGAGTTTAATTTAATTATGCATTTTAACTTAAGTTACTGTGATGTTAACTAAAATTAGTTGGGATATATATAGTGTTAGTTATCAAATCGTATAACCAGTATATATAGCCCCCATAATTAGTCACAATACACTCCATCTATTATATAATAGATAGTTTATAATTAAAATGAAATTTAACAAGATATTAACATAATATTACTTTTATTTTATTTGCTTCATTTGTTCCCATATTAAAACATTGTGTTGCTCTTGAAACTTGACCTGTTTGAAATAATAATAACTAAAATATGCATATAATCTGTATTCGGGAAACGGGAATTCATCTAATCATATAATTCCACTACAACATTTTCAGGTTGAGGCAACTTTCAAAAAGTGTTGCTTAAAAGCTGACAAAAAGTTGCTTTTGATCTATGGCAACACTTTTGGACCTAAGGCAATGTTTTTGGGTGGCGTTGCATATGCAGCCGTTGCCTTAGATCAAGGCAACACTTTTTTATTTCAAAAGTGTTGCTTTTGAGAGCAACACTTGCAACACTTGGTAAGTGTTGCCTTTGGTTGAAAAACAACAACACTTCAAAGGTGTGTTTGAGACTTCACTTTTTCAGTGTTGTCTTTTCTCTTATATTTTGGCCACTACTACAAAATGTTGCCTATTTGCAATAAAATGCAACTCTTTTACGTGTTATTTATAAGTTTGAATTCGCAATACTTTGAAGTGTTGCCTATTAGTTATGAATATGCAACCTTTTAAAGCATTGCCTTTTCTTTTAGATATGCAACCTATATAAGTGTTGCCTTTTCTTTTGGATATGCAGCCTATATAAGTGTTTCTTTTTCTTTTGGATATACAACTATACAAGTGTTGTCTAATATTCAAAATATGTAACTAATAGAAGGGTTGCCTTTTTGGTAAAAATAAAAGTTATTTTTGTAATAAAAATACACAAAAATAAAATTTACAATAATTTTTTTGTTCATACATGTGTAATTATTTTATTTAATAAATAAATTTGTGCACAATAAAAAAAATTATAAAAGAGACAAAATAACTAATAATAAAATTCTAATTAAAATAGATATTAAAAAGTTTAATTAGTATTTCAAATACACGTTTATTAATAATTTTCAACAAAATAATAAAATTCTTATCTAACAATAATTGTCATAACAAAATAGTAATTAATATTTATCCAAAAAATATCAATTTACTTGCATATTTTATATCAATGCTTGACTTGTTCCATATGCTAAATCTGCAAATAATACATAACAAAAAGTATATTATTATTCATGTACCTGATATAGATGAGTATATAGTACTAGTGAGAGAGTTATACCCTATCGTTGATGCATTGATGTTATCCCTTTGAAGTGTGAAGCATACTTGAGCTGTTGATTGGTGCGACATAAAGGAACTTCAAAGCCCCCTGTCCCTAACAATTAAGTTCTCAATCTTCTGTGGTCATATGCAAAAGGTCAAAAGCTAGTTCACAATTGCTGGTCTGCCAAATACAAGCCCCCACCCACCCCTGTTTCAACTTTTTCTTAGTAGCTAGCTCCTATTTCTGCAAGTTTTCCACTAGGCTACACATATTTCAAACTCTTGGCACTCTGTCAAACGGATTCTTTCACTATTTTGGCTATCTCCTGATAAAGCAATCTCTTCCCTACTTTGTTATGATTTATTTATTAGCATGCTTAACCTAAGAATTATCATGTCCACAGACTACAAAATGAATATTAATGGTAGGTATGACCAGAGAAAGGGATAAAAAGACAATTTTGGTGGTGGGCGGGGAGAGGGGGTGTGGTAGGGTTCTCTGTATCATATAAGCCTTGTCCATGCTACTATTCAAGTCTAACAACTATGCTACACAGATCAAAGACTGATTGGATAATCAATACCAACCTGAAGGCATGATCCCATATGTTGTCAACAATGTCCCAGTTTGCAATAATTCCATCCTTTAATGGAGACAGGACCTGACAGCATGGAAGAAATAGATAAATAACCTAAATCCATTCATTACAGTAAAATCTGTAAATTAGTAATCCAAGCTTCATCTGTCCAAAGCTTTCAAGATAATAACAAGGGCTCAATAATTGACAGACTTGCCAATTTGCCAACCTACTACGTACCTCTCTTAATTTGTGAGGCATAAATGTACATGATCTTGAATAAAAAATTGTTAGTCATAGTCAGAATCAACAAGTTAGACTTTTCTACTTCACTATGTTGGGCTTTATAAAGTAGAGCCAAGAGGCTTGGGAGGAGGGGGTTTCTAAATAATACTTCCTATTGAGAAGGAAACAGATTATGCCACAAGCGATCCGGTGTAAATTGCATTGTATGGCTTAACTTTACCAACACTACTTGTCTAAAAAAACTAACACATAAATTTTGGCTTACAAGGAGTAAATTTAATTGAGTTGTTGATCAAATTTGCAAAACTTTGGACTACTCTAGCAAAGTCACCGCGAACTAGCTTTGGCGTATCATCCGCAAGGACAACCAATTAACAAGATGCATCAGAATCATTGTTGAAGAGATTTCTAGTCACCAAAATAAGATTTTAGATTCATACTAAAATATAATTCATATTATATACTAACCAGATAGGTCTAAGATAGTCTCTAGATTGTGATTCATGCATTGCACAGAAAACATATCCACTAGTCTTTCAAGTTTCCTTCCCAAGTTGAATTCAGCATCTTCTAGAACTAGCTTTCCTGATTCCACTTATATTCTATGAATCTTTAGAAAGTTTTTCCAAACAAGTAAGTGCATATTTTTTTCAAGGAACTTATAATTGAATGTTCTTGAGCAAAATAATTAAATATGTCACCTTGCTAAGATCCAAGATGTTTATTAAGAAGCCGTAGCAGCGCCGTCGAGCATTTTCTTATCTGAGTAACCGTTGCACACTGTTCGCTGGTTAGACAGTCGTCGGACATAAGAATGTCGAGTAGCCCAATTATTGCAGCCATAGGTGTCCTCAATTCATGGCTGCAATGCACCAAAAAGAAGGATCCTAATTACATGTTTGATAAAACAAAAGTAGATACCAAAATCTAGACACAAGTTTAACATAATCAATCAGATTGAAACTGAGAAAATCAACCTCATGTTTGCAAGAAATTGACTCTTATAATTGCTTGATACCTCTGCCTTTCTTCTAGCATCAATTTTCATTCTTTTATAAGGTTTGTAAATGTATATGGCAATGCCGTCTCTTACATGAAAATCAGACCAGACAAGTAAGTGCTTTTGTTTGCGGCGGAGATGGACAGAGTCGGTCACGGGCTTTAGAGTTCGATTGCTGCTATGGTCCAACACAAAAGTTCAATAACCATAACAATGTGCACAATCTTCCATATTTTGACACAATGTGAAAAGAATACATAAATAAATGAAATAAGAATACATTTTGATTCAACTAAAAAAAAAAGCTTTTCATCAGCTTAGTAAAATATGCCATACATGAATGTGCATTGTGAAGAACAGAGGAAAATCGATTCTCCCATAAAAATTAATTCATATGAATTAGTTATATATAATTAGTGCACTATCAACATTTTCAAACTTTTTATTGATAAATAAACTGTACATAACTCAAACCACTAATTTTTTAGAGGAGTAAGACAAAGTTCTTAAAAATAAACAGAATAGAGCAAGTGCAGCACCTTGTAATCTTTTTTTTCATCATTCATCTTTTTTTGAAGCTCACCATTAGTAACACTTCATTGATAATCTTCAGAGGAAAATACAGAGACATAAGATGCCTGTATTCAAAGATTGGCAACTAAGCACTCCCAAACACAAAACAGAACAACAAAATACAAACCTAAGAAACAACAATTAAACTAAAATCACATAAATTGCTAAATTGTGATTACTCGAAAAAGAAACAACAATTTAAATCAAACCTAAGAGGTATTTGAAGGTGAGCGACAAATCGGTAAAGTCTTTGTCCTTCGACATGATCGAACTCGAAACTGCAAAAACAATGAAAAGAAGAAAAGGATTATGTGAGCTTCTTCAATCGATTAAACTGAAAGAGATGTGTGTGGAGAGAGAGAGAGAGAGAGAGAGAGAGAGAGAGAGAGATGTATACTAGAACTATTGTAATTAATTCAACAATTCAACTAAATTAATCAAGTAGTATGTAAAGTCAATCTACAAGCCTTCAATGACGATGATGGAGGAAGAGATGCCTGAGGACCGAGGCTGAGGCGAGAGGCTTGAGTGAAAAAGGTGAATGGCGGAGAGTTATCAATTTGCCTGAGAGGATAGAGCACGGCACCACGGCGGAGCAGAGAAAAGGTTTCAGAACGCGGAGCAGAGCAGAGGTTTTAGAACGGCGCGAGCAGAAAAACGCGACAGAGCAGAGTAGAACAAGGCGTGAGCTCGAGCAATGAGAAACACGACGACGGCGAGCAGAGAAGAGGGATTACAGCAGTGGCGGATCTGGCAGCGCAAGGTAGAGACAACAACAATAGCGCAAGGCAGAGACGGTGCTGTAGGTGAAGAAAGTGGCGGTGGCAACTTCTCTCTCCGTCGTCTTCTTCTCCTTCTTTCTCTTCTTCCTCATTTGATGGCAGTTCTCATTTTCTTTTCTTCTCTTCATCACTCTCTGTCTCTCTCCCCTCACCGTGCATTTTTTCCTCCTCTCTTTTTTTTTTCGTGCAATAGAGAACCCTAATCCTCTTTTTGTGGTCTTTTCTGATTTTCTAATCTTAATTAACTTTGTGTTTTATTATTTTTTTGTTATTAAGTTGAATTTGTTTTATTTTTAAATTGATAGAAAATGATAATTAAAGTTAAAATATGTCTTAAAGATAAAATTTATTTTTTAAAAGAGGCATTAAAAACTTTAGGCAACACTTAAAAAATAAAGTTTAAAATAAATTTAAAGATAACTCTTATAAAAAGTAAGATATTAGTTTTATAATAGTTGCTTTTGTATATTTGATGGAGCAACACTTAATAAATGTCTTTTAATTTATTAAAGGCATCACTTATAGTGTGTTGATTAAAAATATGTTGTTATAGTTCTATTTTTTTGTCACTAGTATAAAGTGTTGTATATATATATTTTAGACAACATTTTTAAAATATTGTTTTGAATATATGTTACAATAGACAAAAAATGTTGTAGTGTTCTATGGTAAGACTTTTAAAGGCGTGAGTGACGGATTATTACCGGTTCTTCGCAGAAGTACTAAAGTATCGTAGTTTATAGTAAGTTTTTCTGTATTGTAAATTTTATTTAAATAATATATATCAAATATAAAGTCGAATGTAAGAAAACGCGCCATGCGTACGTGTTCATGAGAAGATCATTTTTTGTTGTCAATTCTTTCACTAACGAAATTTCAATTGAGAAAATTTGTTGAAAATTTTATAAGAATAAAACTTATATTGTATAGGCATCGAAAAGAAGGAGCAGAATCATCTTCTTTCCTTTTTTATAGTTATACATATAGGTAAATGGTCAAATTAAATTTTAAAAAATTACTCATTTTTTAAATTTAGTTTTTTAAAAAAAGAATTAATTAAATTTATTTTTTAAAGATTTTAAATTAGTCACTTTAGTTCTTCTGTCACTTCCATTTTTAATAACGTCAAAGTTTGTTAATGTGACACGACAATTGATTCCACAATACATACTTAGTAATTTTAATTGGTGGCTAATATAATAAACTTATAAAATTAAATCAAATAAATTTCAAATTGAGGGATTTCAATACCTCAAATTTTTTCCTCAATTAGATTTTGATTTGATCTAATTTCATGAACTTATCATGTTAATAGTTAATTAAAACTTTATATGTGTGTTGTAGTATCACTTAACATATCATATTAATAAATTTTGGTACCATCAATAAAAAAAATGACCGAAAAACTAACACAATTAATTTAAAATCTTTAAAAGAACCAATTTAGAAAACAAATAATCTTTCAGAGATAAATTTAACTATTTAATATTTACCCATATAAATAACGTTAAAAACTAACATTTTTCACTTAACATTAGTCATTTTTTAGAATATTTTTTTATTTTAAATTATAAATTCTTAATTTTATATTTTAAATTACAAATCTTAAATTTTAAAATTGATTAGTGTTGGCTTACTTTCTTACATTTTCTCTCCATATAAATAGTAGTATGCTGTAAATTCTAATTTTTCAATTTTTTTATTTTCAATTGAATAAAATCACATTTCAATTTGAAATGGATTTATAGAAATTTATTTAAAAATTTAAATTCAAATTTAAAACTCATTATAAAATAACCCATTATTATTAATTAACATTTAGCATTAATTCCCAATTTCTATATTATTGTTATATAATTTTTTATACTAGTAAAAAATATAATAATTAAATAATTCTTTAAAAAATATTAAAGCACTTATTAGTGTGTGCACTACCAAAAACACGGGAGTTACCAACGGGAAGGTACTCACGAACGATAATCAGTGACAAAGTTTATGGACCGTGGTATGTAATGGCAACGTATTATATCTCTGTGGCCAAATTTTACGGAATTTTTTCACGTTCTCGTTTGTCCGTGGCTAATTTGAGATGGATTTTAAAATTTTCCACAGAGCCAATTATTACCGTGACAAAAATTAAACGATATTCACTTTCAATTCCGCGCTTAATTTGGTCATTCCCTCCAACTCATTCAAAACTTTGTTATGCAGTTTATCTTTTTCTTAAATTTAAACCGTAATTAAGGTGCAGTTTTTCTCAAGAATCCAGATAGTTGCTTTCTTCTCCCTCATTTCCAGTGCCGCTGAGAATAACTAAGGTATGTTAATTATTTAATTTTAGAGGTGATTCATGATTTATAATTCTGCAAACGTAGTTAATTTTGGCTTCTTGATTAAATAGTGGCTATGTTGTTCATTAAGAGTATAAAAATTAGATAGATTATAATTTGCAGTTTCAATTTTTCTTTCATTGTTATTATGCACATTTTTTCTTTTTATCAAATATAATTTATTATTTTCTATTTATTTATCATGGTTATGTTTGTATTTATTATCTTTTTACTCTTTATTATTTATTTACGGAGTTTAAATCTGATTCTGTTTGAGATGCATGTTTGATATAATAGTTACTATAATGTTGATCAAATTATTAGAAAATAAATTAATGCTACAATAATAATGCTGAATGTTAAATATCTTAAAATTATATGAAGAGTACAAGAGAGTACTAAAAGAAACTAATTTTTTAAATTACTTATTTTTTTCATATACACTATGGATTATTATTGTAGTGTTGAAAGTGATGATTGTTATGATTAGTGTCTGTGTTCTTTAAGTATGTAAATCCAAATTTAACTCTATCATAAATAAATAACAAAAAATAAAAAGGTAAGAAATACAAATAATAAAAAACATGCAAAAAATTTTTTATTGTCAGGTTTACATTCTGTCTTGAATTCCATCTTTAACTCTTGATAAAGAGTATAATTTGAATTGGGGTGTGAAGTGAATGAGAACTAATTTTTTGTCAGTATATTTCAGTAATTTTTAAATTTTTGATTTGTTTATATGAATCTGATTAATTGTCCTAATTATGAAAAATATTACTAATTATGCTTTCAAAACTTGATGTATTTGTTGCTAAGTAGGTCACACAAAATGACAATTGCACGACCTTGCAACAAAAATTCAACTTGGATTACTATGGAAGAGCGCGATTTGCTTGAATGCTGTGGAAGCATCAAGTTTGCATCGGAGATGGCTTCTGCTTCTCCATTCTCCTCGTTGCAACACGCACTCGATGTGGCCTCCAATACTTGGTGTAACAAGATTAATGTGCATTCTTGGCTGATAGCACTCAATGCTCACACCAATATCTGTGAAAAGTCGCCCTTCTCACATGCATTCTACACTAATACCCCAATGGATTCTATTACAGAGGTTTTCTGCTTTTAATATTCTATATGTGTTTTATTATCCAATTTAACATAATGTTATCATTTAATAATTCTCTATAATTATTCGGTCTGTTTGAATAATTTTGTAGGAGATATATGCACTTAGCGTGCAGTATCTGCAAAAGCATGGATTTCCATATTTTACTATTTCTTCTGAATGGGATGCAGATGTTATACTAATGGATCTAAAGGTAACAAAAATATATTGTTATTTCCTTTTTACTATTTTCAAAACTGTTTGCTCACACCTATATATAACACTGTAGATAAAATAGTGCATTTTTTTATGTATGTAGACAAGCGTTAAAACCAAGCCATCATGCGAGTTTGAGTGGGCACGTCGAAAACAATTAATCATCATTAAACAATACATTGCAAGGTTTTTTCAAAAGAAAGGATATATTCGCTCTACAACTGAATCACCAGAGACCCAGGCTGCGGTAAAAGATTTTGATCTCAACAAAAAACCATTTTGGAAGGATAATTTGGATCCTATTGCTCGTGAAAAGGCTAGACAATTTTGTGAAATTTGGTATCCAGGAGAATATTATGTCTAGTGTGCTTCTAATTTAGTTTCGTTTAACATAAGTCCACTATATTATTAGTTCTTTAGCTCTGTTAGTTTCCTGTTCCAATTTTATATAGGCTTATTCTTTATGTTTAATGTCACATTTGGTTTTCGATCATCAATGTATGAAGTACTTGAAATTTCCAATTCAATTTACTATGCTTTTCTATGCTTTGTTTTCTACTTTCTTTTATTTTCCATGTGAACATTTTTATTTATACTTGATATTAATAGTAATGTTGTTAATTCCATAAATGAAAATAGTATATAACATTAACGTTGTGAAAGAGGGAGACTGCATACTATTTTTAATTCAGAAAAAGCCATAGACATATTCATCTAAACCGGAGATGAATATTCTGAGAATTCTACAAACAGCAGAGATGACTCTATTTCTAATTCTCAAATATGCAGCAAACAGAATACATTACATCATCACTGCTAAATATGATACCTTGTTCACGTAGTTAATCTGTAAAATATAACATCCTAACAAGATCATTGTAAAAAATCAGCTCAGAAATTCCTAGAATTGATTTGTGCCTTCAAATGTAAGCTTCAAAACCATTCCTACTGCTTTCATGCTCATAACCAATGGTATGCAACAAGAAAGCAACTACAATTATTTTTTACAAGAATAGCATGTGCAATTGCATAAGTTGCAAAATTGGCTATTCCCCCAACGATCACTGCAAAAATTTAGACATCTATACAGAATTTGTTGAGAAAATTTCCTAATATAAGTGACACCAGAAAACTTATTAACAACACTAAATTATAACATGGACAATTTTCTCGATAAAAAGTCTCAACTAAGTATGTATATAATACATGATAGATTCTTGTAAGGGATCTAAGAAGATAGTTGTGTACACTTCAAAAGAGACGCTTTATTGTCGTGACCCTGAAAAACTTAAGACGTGCCAATAATTTTTTTTCCTCTTCTGGTCTTTCCCCTTGCTTTTGAGAGTAAAAAAGGGGCAGTGCCATTTCACAGAAGCTTATCAAATAGTTACGTGAATCCTTAGAGCAACACAGTTTATGAAAACACGAGTAATGTATTTCCTTTTTAATTAAAGATATTTCAACAATAATAAATGCTTCTCAAGACGAAAGAAAGCTTAAATTTATGAAGCTAAACTGCACATGCCATGATTTTGAACCTTAATTGCACCTGCCCTGATTGCAAAGACTAATGGAACAACGGAAAACCCACCAAAAGCTTCTGACAAACATTTTCGTTCAAACCCACTCTTTATTAAGGATGAAAAAGATACCGGAAAGGTCCATCCTTCCTGTATTTGGAGGCTTCAGTTAGAGCCAAGAAGTGGATAAACCCTGTGGCGGCAGCTCCTCGTCCAAGTGCGGCGCCCCTAGTTATTATTGCCTTCCGAGATGCCATGAATCCAGCGGCAGAGGGATTAGGCACCACCAGAGCCACTGGGGAAGCCTGTACAATTGCATGTGTAATATGTGTTTTCTTAATTCCAGCCCCAAATTCTAATTTGAATTTAAGAAAAATAGTGACGAAGTAGAAGAAGAACAAGAGGAAGAACAACTTGAATTCGAAAACCAAAGGCCGCTCGAGATGCATACCTTATTCGATTGCAGAAATTAGAAAGTAGTCATGGCTTGTTATTTGGCATTCCTCTTCTCATTCCTAGCGTCCTGTTTCGATAAGAAACAAGGGTGGGGAAAATTAAGATGTGGGTGCCCAGAAATAAAAGAGATGAATCATAAAAGGCTATAACAATTTGGTGGCTGCGTTGAGGCCTTTAGAATTTACGTTTTTAAAATTTAAATATTCAGGTACAAAACAAATAACAATAATATAAAAGAAAAAATAAAACAGATAATAAATAAGATATATTTTATATAAAAGATTAAGATTAAAACGGCCAAGATAAGATATGTGAATAGACTTAGTCATCTATTTAACAGAATTGAGTAACTAATTCCTAAACTTGTGCAGTTTATAGTGTTATATAGATAAGGGCTGATATTTTCAATCATTCATAAAATTTATTATACAATACTTGTTCACCGTTGGTTTACTCATAGGTCATTAGTATTATTTCTTCTATTTCATTCCATAGAGTTTACCACATCTGTTTTGTTGCAACCGAGAAAAAAAAATAGAAGAGATAAGATTAAGGAGATCAAAGGACAAGTAATTCTTTATTTGATGATAACTGTTTCGGTATCTTCTTATTTTTAAAATCATTAAAACATATTATTTAATAATTATAAATGTCTTCATCTTTTAATTTTTTTAGTCACTAAAACATACTATGGGTGTGTTTGGCAAATGCGTTACAAGAGAAGAAGCACGTTTAGCCTTCTTGAAAGCTTCAATTTTTGGTTTGGCAAATTTTTTATTCATGAAAGCAGAAATGATTTTGCTTTCAAAACCATGGTTTTCAAAAAGCTACAATTTTAAACTTCTGCGTTTCACCAACGGACTTCTAGCTATCAATACTCCATCTTTATTTATTTTTTACCAACTTTATCCTTTATACATATTATTATATTATTTATGGAATTCTTATTATTTTTGTTTACATGAACTTTCTTTTTTTATTATTTATTATTTTTATTTTTTATTAACTTTTTGTTTGACATTATATGTATTATATTTATTATTTTTTTATAATATAATTTATTAATCTATTTGATAATTATAACATACTAAAAAAGAGTACTAAGAGTACTAAAAATATACTATATAAAAAATATCATAAATTTTTTTTGATTTATTTCAATTACTACCAAAATAAATATTTAATTTTTTTATTATTCTTAGTACTCTTTAAAATTTATATTTTGTTAGTTTTAATTAAAAATATATTTCGCCAATGTTTATATATTATTTTATTTTAGTGTATAAATGTTAATTTTATTATAGAATTAATTAATAAGATATATTCAATTATCTAAATTAAAATGATAAGATAATATACCAAAGTTATTTAAGTTGGTGTATATTTTAGTAATTTTTTTTTATCTAAAAGTGATTTTGAGTAGTATAATCCAAACAACATTTATTTTACTATAATTCATTTTGATGTAAAGATTGCCAAACATAAATCACTTTAACACAAACTTACTTTTCATCAAAATCAAGTTTGCAAAATCAATTTTATTCAAACTCCCGTTTGTAAACTGTAATCCAAACACACACTATATCGTTATTATAGTATGTCTTTATCTTCTTAATGTTTTTTATCATTAAAACATACTAATTAATACTTATAGATGCCACCAAATTTTTTTATATATGTGAATAACCTGCATTCTAATTTTAATACGAGCAAGAATAAATTTAACTTTTTAGAATTTTTATGAATTTGTATTTTAAAGTTTTTTTTATTCTTCTTTAAATTAAACTGTTTTTTCCAAAGTAATACCTTAATCACATTAATTATTTTTTATATTTATTTAATTATTCTAATATAATTATTTCATATGATACTGAAAGGACAAATTTTCAATCCGAAATTCTAGAAAATTATTAACATATTGTTAACCTGCCATTCAAGTCATACTTTGCTAATTCGAGCAAATTATTGTATTCAAATTAGTTAAGTCAGTACCTTTTAAATTCCTTTTTTTTGTTCCAAAGACAAATTTAGATAGGAGATTGTAGGATAAATATCCCTTCTGACACTTTATAACGTACCATGTATTATATAGGATAAAAATTTATTTGCACCCTTCCCCTCATTCAATCAATAAATTTTACCCCATTTCGCATTTTTATTTTAATTCTCTTCTATTTTACTGCAGGTTTCTGATTTTCCATTTCCTAGTAAGACTTCTTAACTTCCTTTTTTAATTTTTTTAGTTAAATATTCCTGTTAAATATTCCTGTTTTTTAAAGTTTTTTTAGATTTAGTCATTTCTCTGATTTTTCAATACTTACATTTTGCATATCTCGGCATTTAAACCAGAGTGTCTAACTATGATTGACAAGAGTTGGATTGATAAATCAATTACAACAGCGGAGTACAAATGCGGTGTAGCTGACTTCTTAGATTTTGCCTTTCAAAGGGTTGCCGTAAATGGAAAAATTATCTGTCCGTGCATTAGATGTGGTTTTAAGAACATGAGGACTAGAGTTGAGGTGTTAGCACATTTACTCCAAAAAGGTTTTTCAAAAAAATACACTTTTTGGTATATGCATGGAGAAAGTGTAGTTCAACATGAAGAAGCATCATCAAGCCATGACTTTAGCGAATCAGAGGAAAGAGCTCCACTACAGGATATGCTTAACGATATCTTCGGTTCAGCTGCCAACAACTTTGATGGGGTTGATGATGAGCCCGTTGAAGAGAGGAACAACTCTTTTCCAATTCATATCGAAGATGATACTCAAGAGGAATCTGATAGGATTCGAGAGTTGCTAAAGGATGGAAATCGCAGATTATACCCCGAGTGTACAAAGTATAGCAAGTTATCATTTATAGTTGAGCTGTATCATATCAAAGTGCTATGCGGTGCGACTGACAAGACATTCTCGATGATACTTGATCTTCTAAAGAGAGCGTTTCCTCATGCAAATCTGCCTGTTTCATTTTATGAAGCAAAAAAAATGATTAAGCAGCTAGGCTTGGGATATGAAAAAATTCATGTATGTCCAAACAACTGTATGCTCTTTTGGGGTCCAGATAATGAGACCAAGAGTAAATGCACAATATGCAATGCATCTCGATATAAAGCAGAGGATAACACCAGCAGCAATCCAGGAGTTTTGGACACAGCTGAACATATGGCGAGGCTAATTCCGGAAAAGGTATTGAGATACTTTCCTCTCACTCCTAGGCTAAGAAGGTTATACATGTCCTCTAAAACATCAAGACTAATGCGTTGGCATTCAGAGTTTCCTAACTCAGATGGAAAGTTAAAGCATCCAAGAGACAGCAAAGCATGGAAGGAGTTTGATTTGTTATATCCGGAGTTTGCTGAAGATCCACGTAACATACGACTTGCTTTGGCTTTCGATGGTTTCAATCCATTTGGGACTCTCAGCTCCAACATTAGTGTATGGCCGGTGATGTTGTATGTATACAACTATCCTCCATGGTGTTGTATGAAGCAAGCCTCTCTTATTATGTCTATGATAATTCCTGGTCCAAAGATGCCTGGTAATAATATTGATGTTTTTCTGCAACCCCTTATTAATGAGTTAAAAGAACTATGGAAGGGTGTTGACGTGTATGACTCTGTTGATGGAAAGTTTTTTCGCATGCATGCTGCATTATTTTGGACCATAAGTGATTTTCCAGGTCTTGATAACCTGTCTGGGTGGAATACACATACTAGTCTTGCATGTCCGTCATGTAACTTTGATACAGTATCCAGGAGGTTAAAGCATGGCATGAAATATTGCTTCATGGGACATCGTCGGTGGTTACCCGATAACCACGAGTATAGACAAAACATGCACTCATTTGATGGCACTACCGAACTAAGAGGCCCTCCGTCAACATTATCAGGCAGTGCTATTTTGTCTCAAATTCAGAGCAGTCGCAAAAGATCACATGAGGCTCTCAATGCTGGCAACAACCCTTTGCAGTGGAAAAAGAGGAGTATTTTCTGGGATTTACCATACTGGAAGGATAATCTCATTCGTCACTGTCTTGACATGATGCACATAGAGAAAAATGTTTGTGACAATGTTTTGTTTACTGTACTTGATGACAAACAAAAGACTAAGGACAACTTGGCAGCCCGTAAGGACTTGCAATTGATGGGAATCCGAGAACAGCTCCATCCTTTCACTAATTCTTCCAAGTACCCGCCTTCCTGTTTCAGAATGACAAATGCTGACAAGGATATTTTTCTTAGTGTTCTTAAAAGTGTTTCTTTTCCAGATGGTTATTCTTCTAATATTTCTAGATGCATTGATTTGAAGAAAAGGAAGATCTTTGGCCTAAAGAGCCATGATTCACATATTCTCATGGAGCACATCTTACCGATCGCTTTTAGAAGATCCCTTCCTAAAGAGGTGACGTCTGTGCTAATAGAGTTGTGTAACTATTTTAGAGAAGTGTCTGGCAAATCTCTCGCCGTTGATAACTTAGAAAAACTTTGACATCGAATTGCGTTGACACTCTGCCACATGGAAATGATATTCCCTCCTTCGTTTTTCACCGTGATGGTTCACCTAGTTATTCATCTCGCAGAAGAGGCAATGATTGCTGGTCCAGTGCAGTACAGATGGATGTATCCTGTTGAAAGGTATCCTATTATGTTAATATTTTGTGCATCATGTTATCACTAAATTGGTTGGATTTATTTATAATTTTTTGACTTTGTAGATTTATTTTATCTTCTTGCAAACAGAACTTTAGGCCATTTAAAATTGTATGTCCGGAATAAGGCTGCACCTGAAGGATGTATAGCTGAAGGTTACCTGATGGAGGAATGTCTAACTTTTTGCTCCAGATATTTAGAGGAAGATGAGATTGAGACAAGGTTTAACCGACCAAATCGTAACGACGATCAAAATGACAACACTCCTAGTAGCTGTTCAAACATTCTTTCTCAAATTTTTCCGGCAAGAGGAAGTCCTCGTGGATCGCAAAAGATCAGTTTGTTGACACCAATTGAGAAAACACAGGCTCATCGCTATGTGCTGACAAATTGTTCATTACTGGACAAATTTCGCGAGTAATTCATAGGGCAATCTTTGTTTTAATGTTTAATTATGTTTAAGTAATTAAAGTGTAAGTATTATCTACTTGAACAGGATATGCAGAGGTGAAATTTCCAAGTTACACCGCGGTAAAAGAAATGCAGCTAAACTCATTGAAGAATACATGCACGCCAAATTCCATGAGTGGTTTAGGGATTATGTGAGTTAGTTACATTTATTTAATGCTTTTCCTATTCTATATTCTAATTTGTGAAAGCATTTTAAAATCAGAATAATCTATCACATGCAGGTGGCGTATATAGATGATGCAAACGATATTACTCCTGAAATCAAGTGGCTTGCAGAAGGACCTAATGATGTTGTAAAGAGATTCGAAGAGTATAACATTCATGGATTCAAGTTTCGCACGGTAAATAAAGATGAAGGACTTAAAACACAAAATAGTGGTGTAGTCATGTCTGCAATTACGACTAGTATTAGCCGTGGACGAAATCCTGTTTCAGTATCATTTGACAGTACATACTACGGAAAAGTGATCGATATAATAGAGTTAGACTATTTTGGCAAACTAAGGGTTATCCTCTTCAAATGTATCTGGGTTGATACCACGCTTAATAAGGGCATTAAGGTAGATGAATTTGGGATCACGAGTGTACGGTTTTCAGAGTTGATACACACGGGTGCTCTTGAACTAGATGAGCCATTTATTCTTGCAACAGATGCGAGAATGGTTTACTATGTTGACGATCCAGTTGACGAAGGTTGGTGTTCTGTATGTCACATGAAACCCAGAGATTTATATGATATGGGAGATTTGAATGAGGAGGATCCAGATGAGTCTTTGGTGGAGGACATACCATTTTGTGAGCAGCAAATAGAGAATCTAGAAAAATTTCCATTAGTACGGGACGACATTAACGATCCAGAATCAGATGAAGTGGATGTTGCTGAAAACAATCACAATGTTTCTGAGGACGAAATTGGCATTGGTGATTTGCAGGATTTTAATTAGTTGTATATACTTAATTTATGTATTTTTTAAATGAACGTTTCAACATTAATTTACCACAATAGTAACGAGGAGAATTTTAACTG
>NC_029772.3:34723983-34726821 GCF_000817695.3 Arachis duranensis | reverse complement strand
GCCAATGTTTATATATTATTTTATTTTAGTGTATAAATGTTAATTTTATTATAGAATTTATTAATAAGATATATTCAATTATCTAAATTAAAATGATAAGATAATATACCAAAATTATTTAAGTTGGTGTATATTTTAGTAATTTTTTTTGTCTAAAAGTGATTTTGAGTAGTATAATCCAAACAACATTTATTTTACTATAATTCATTTTGATGTAAAGATTGCCAAACATAAATCACTTTAACACAAACTTACTTTTCATCAAAATCAAGTTTGCAAAATCAATTTTATTCAAACTCCCGTTTGTAAACTGTAATCCAAACACACACTATATCGTTATTATAGTATGTCTTTATCTTCTTAATGTTTTTTATCATTAAAACATACTAATTAATACTTATAGATGCCACCAAATTTTTTTATATATGTGAATAACCTGCATTCTAATTTTAATACGAGCAAGAATAAATTTAACTTTTTAGAATTTTTATGAATTTGTATTTTAAAGTTTTTTTTATTCTTCTTTAAATTAAACTTTTTTTTCCAAAGTAATACCTTAATCACATTTATTATTTTTTATATTTATTTAATTATTCTAATATAATTATTTCATATGATACTGAAAGGCAAATTTTCAATCCGAAATTCTAGAAAATTATTAACATATTGTTAACCTGCCATTCAAGTCATACTTTGCTAATTCGAGCAAATTATTTTATTCAAATTAGTTAAGTCAGTACCCTTTAAATTCCTTTTTTTTTTGTTCCAAAGACAAATTTAGATAGGAGATTGTAGGATAAATATCCCTTCTGACACTTTATAACGTACCATGTATTATATAGGATAAAAATTTATTTGCACCCTTCCCCTCATTCAATCAATAAATTTTACCCCATTTCGCATTTTTATTTTAATTCTCTTCTATTTTTCTGCAGGTTTCTGATTTTCCATTTCCTAGTAAGACTTCTTAACTTCCTTTTTTAATTTTTTTTAGTTAAATATTCCTGTTTATGTTTTTCAATACAAACAATCATGCTTTGTTTTATTTTGTATAAATATTATTATATATATTTTTATAACATGATTAATAGCTAATGAATACTAAGATTCAATAGTAAAAAAATATATAAAATTATTATAATTTTTTAATTAATGCCCCCAATTGAAAGAAATTTTGGATCTGTCACTGTCTCTGACTACGGTTCTAGAATTTCATAAATTTGGTGTCAACTATGCATTAACTTATTATCTTTAAAGTTTTTTAGATTTAGTCATTTCTCTGATTTTTCAATACTTACATTTTGCATATCTCGGCATTTAAACCAGAGTGTCTAACTATGATTGACAAGAGTTGGATTGATAAATCAATTACAACAGCGGAGTACAAATGCGGTGTAGCTGACTTCTTAGATTTTGCCTTTCAAAGGGTTGCCGTAAATGGAAAAATTATCTGTCCGTGCATTAGATGTGGTTTTAAGAACATGAGGACTAGAGTTGAGGTGTTAGCACATTTACTCCAAAAAGGTTTTTCAAAAAAATACACTTTTTGGTATATGCATGGAGAAAGTGTAGTACAACATGAAGAAGCATCATCAAGCCATGACCTTAGCGAATCAGAGGAAAGAGCTCTGCTACAGGATATGCTTAACGATATCTTCGGTTCAGCTGCCAACAACTTTGATGGGGTTGATGATGAGCCCGTTGAAGAGAGGAACAACTCTTTTCCAATTCATATCGAAGATGATACTCAAGAGGAATCTGATAGGATTCGAGAGTTGCTAAAGGATGGAAATCGCAGATTATACCCCGAGTGTACGAAGTATAGCAAGTTATCATTTATAGTTGAGCTGTATCATATCAAAGTGCTATGCGGTGCGACTGACAAGACATTCTCGATGATACTTGATCTTCTAAAGAAAGCGTTTCCTCATGCAAATCTGCCTGTTTCATTTTATGAAGCAAAAAAAATGATTAAGCAGCTAGGCTTGGGATATGAAAAAATTCATGTATGTCCAAACAACTGTATGCTCTTTTGGGGTCCAGATAATGAGACCAAGAGTAAATGCACAATATGCAATGCATCTCGATATAAAGCAGAGGATAACACCAGCAGCAATCCAGGAGTTTTGGACACAGCTGAACATATGGCGAGGCTAATTCCGGAAAAGGTATTGAGATACTTTCCTCTCACTCCTAGGCTAAGAAGGTTATACATGTCCTCTAAAACATCAAGACTAATGCGTTGGCATTCAGAGTTTCCTAACTCAGATGGAAAGTTAAAGCATCCAAGAGACAGCAAAGCATGGAAGGAGTTTGATTTGTTATATCCGGAGTTTGCTGAAGATCCACGTAACATACGACTTGCTTTGGCTTTCGATGGTTTCAATCCATTTGGGACTCTCAGCTCCAACAATAGCGTATGGCCGGTGATGTTGTATGTATACAACTATCCTCCATGGTGTTGTATGAAGCAAGCCTCTCTTATTATGTCTATGATAATTCCTGGTCCAAAGATGCCTGGTAATAATATTGATGTTTTTCTGCAACCACTTATTAATGAGTTAAAAGAACTATGGAAGGGTGTTGACGTGTATGACTCTGTTGATGGAAAGTTTTTTCGCATGCATGCTGCATTATTTTGGACCATAAGTGATTTTCCAGGTCTTGATAACCTGTCTGGGTGGAATACACATACTAGTCTTGCATGTCCGTCATGTAACTTTGATACAGTATCCAGGAGGTTAAAGCATGGCATGAAATATTGCTTCATGGGACATCGTCGGTGGTTACCCGATAACCACGAGTATAGACAAAACATGCACTCATTTGATGGCACTA
>NC_029772.3:34716686-34722840 GCF_000817695.3 Arachis duranensis | reverse complement strand
TTTAAGTAATTAAAGTGTAAGTATTATCTACTTGAACAGGATATGCAGAGGTGAAATTTCCAAGTTACACCGCGGTAAAAGAAATGCAGCTAAACTCATTGAAGAATACATGCACGCCAAATTCCATGAGTGGTTTAGGGATTATGTGAGTTAGTTACATTTATTTAATGCTTTTCCTATTCTATATTCTAATTTGTGAAAGCATTTTAAAATCAGAATAATCTATCACATGCAGGTGGCGTATATAGATGATGCAAACGATATTACTCCTGAAATCAAGTGGCTTGCAGAAGGACCTAATGATGTTGTAAAGAGATTCGAAGAGTATAACATTCATGGATTCAAGTTTCGCACGGTAAATAAAGATGAAGGACTTAAAACACAAAATAGTGGTGTAGTCATGTCTGCAATTACGACTAGTATTAGCCGTGGACGAAATCCTGTTTCAGTATCATTTGACAGTACATACTACGGAAAAGTGATCGATATAATAGAGTTAGACTATTTTGGCAAACTAAGGGTTATCCTCTTCAAATGTATCTGGGTTGATACCACGCTTAATAAGGGCATTAAGGTAGATGAATTTGGGATCACGAGTGTACGGTTTTCAGAGTTGATACACACGGGTGCTCTTGAACTAGATGAGCCATTTATTCTTGCAACAGATGCGAGAATGGTTTACTATGTTGACGATCCAGTTGACGAAGGTTGGTGTTCTGTATGTCACATGAAACCCAGAGATTTATATGATATGGGAGATTTGAATGAGGAGGATCCAGATGAGTCTTTGGTGGAGGACATACCATTTTGTGAGCAGCAAATAGAGAATCTAGAAAAATTTCCATTAGTACGGGACGACATTAACGATCCAGAATCAGATGAAGTGGATGTTGCTGAAAACAATCACAATGTTTCTGAGGACGAAATTGGCATTGGTGATTTGCAGGATTTTAATTAGTTGTATATACTTAATTTATGTATTTTTTAAATGAACGTATCAACATTAATTTACCACAATAGTAACGAGGAGAATTTTAACTGTTAAAATTTAAAATATTAGTTTTACCCTTATATTGTATTTATTATCCTTATTTATTATTATTTTATTAATTTATTAGAAAGATAGATTAAAATTAACTGCACAGAAATTCATTTTCTAACAATGTGCAAAATTTTATTCATTATATTTTAATCAAACGGCAGAAAATTGTTAAGCCTTAAGTTGATCTACTCTAATTTTTTATTGACGCCTTGTTTTTTTAATCCAACGTGCAGAGTTCCAAATTTTAGTAACTATGTTTAATTGTTCAGAATGATGTTTAAGATTATAAAATTTACAATCTGATATCTTTTTATTTAACTGTAAACTTTACTCTAAATTAAAAATTATAGTTACTCTATTTTGCAAACTAAAAGTTACCATCTATAATAAAATGTACAAAATTTTTAGCGTCAAAATAAAGTTTCTTTCTCCTAGAATAACTTCAGTTAGATATAACTTAGAAAAAAAAAATTTTGTTGGCTATGATTCAATTTCAAAATGTGTCAATTAGAATGTGAAATGAATATTTAAATGTGCAACTTAATTCAAATGATTGCAAACTAAATTTAGATGTGATTTTTTAACATTTATCTTATAAGTACTAATGCTCTAAAATTTATCTTTTAGGCAGTAATGCTATAATCTTATCTTTTTTTAATTTGTTGGCAAAAAATTAGATAAAATATAATTTAAACTATGTAATTGTCTTATACCAGCGGCTCATAAAAAATATTTTCATATTTTTATTTTTAAAAACATAAATTTAACATGAATGAATAACAATTAATTATAAAAAAATAAATAGATTTTAAATTATTTAAGATATGTAGAAAACAAAAAATAATTAAATTTAAATTGAAAAAAATAAAAAGTTACATTATTATTATTATTATTAATTATTAATTTTTATTTTGATTATATTTATTTTTATAACAAATATTCGAAAAAAATTAAATTTTATGTTCGTTTTTTATTATATATTTTACTTTTTTTACTACTCGTTTAAGTTAAAGTTCTTACTTATTGGGTTATGTTTACTTCCAAAAAAAGGATGCTTGTGAAGTTATTTTTATTTTTTTTATAGGAGTACATCCATTATATCATAATTTTAATAGTTAACATAAATTTTATAAAAATAAAAAATGTTATACGTATTTTAATTACTTTCAAGAGTAAATTATATGTACTCCTAAAGTTAAAAAATAGGCTTAACTTATTCTATAATAAATATTTTTTTAATTCATTTAATTTATAAAAAGAATACCATTATTTCGTTTATCCTAAAAATAAAAAAACGAAAATTAATATTCATACTTTTGACTAACAGGATAAGAATAATATATAAAAAAACCTTGAAATAAAGATAAAAATCATAAATTTGGAATTCAAAAATATAAAATATTTAGAAGATAAACTAATTATCTAAATGTAATTTTTTTTAAACCACTTAATAAACTCAGATAAATACATAATATTATATGCAAAATAAATCATAACATATTGGCATAAAAGATAATTTTTTATAAATACAAAAAAAAAAACTAAACTCCTAATTTTATTTCAATTTGGGAACTTGCGCCAAAAAAACCGAGCTTAATTCAAATCACTCTTTAATCTACACCAAAAACCTTAAGCTTGACTAAAAACCGCCCCTTATCTTTTAGTTTCGAAACTCATTCAACATTTCACTAGCCGGCCCTAATCCGCCTCTGCATGTCTCCCTCTCCTCGGGCTCAGATCTCGCAACCCCACCAGCCTCCGATTTCGTGCCGCTGGTAACACCAACGCTCGTGATACACGCGCACAGATCACTCGCTCACGCTGCTGTACCTATTGCCTGTGGTCGCCCCCTCCGATCTCAACCCTCGCACCTCCAGTAGCCTCCGACATCGCACTTCAGGCGACAGTCACAATCGTGCTTTGCGTTCACTGGTGGTAGCTCTTAGTCGGTCAAACTGCTCAACGTCGAGAACTTCTCCAGGTTTTTTTTTTTTACAATTTTAATCCTTTGTAAATTTTTGTGTTATCTGGTATTTCTGTATTTCCGGAAAAAATAAGGGATTAGATGATGGTTTATAAATGGGCATGTGTCTATATTATTTGGATTCATGTTAGTAAGGATTTATTATTTTGTTGCCGGCCTCGTACAGAGCAGCAATCGCAAAGCCAAGATTGGCATAACGCAGCAACCTAGCACTAGAATCCCTAATACGGTAACATGACGCATATTAAGCAAATAGTTTGATATCCCTAATACGGTAACATGATTTTTATTTTTTCTGAGTTCTTTTGATGATGTCGATGACTGTGTTGCAGGCATTTAGAATACTATGACGCGTAAACATAATATCTCCGGACAGTCAATCCTCGAAGAGTTACGAAGACAAAGTGAAGACATAAACTTGAGTTCGGAAGATGGGTTGGAACAAATTAGGCTCAATGATGATGGGGATGAAATTTCAGAGACGGAGATGTTAAATCAAAGTGGTGGTGATCTACCAGAACGTGTTGCACCTAAGAATAAAAGAGATGAAAATGAGCCACTGCTTGTGAAAGTTAAAGGTAAGTTTATTCAGACTCTAACTACTCTCTCAGTCCAATTTATTGACTTTGTGCTGGTTGTTTTTTTTTCACTCTTTTTTTTAGTTTACGCAACTCAGTTTTTGTTCCCTTTCATTTTGGTTCCTTCTTTGTTTGCTCTGCACAAAGCATATTTGTGAATTTTCTGTCTTCTCTTGGATATGTGTAACTATATATATATATATATTTTAAAGTGATTGGATGGTGAATTCTATGGTGTAGAATGTAATTTTTTTCTATACATATTGAACTTAGGTGGAAGCTGTAAAAAATGGACACCTTCTGTATTGTACTCTATGTTCAATAAGGTCTTGTAGTCTCTTGTAAAAAAGTAGGGACTTATTTAATTCCAAATTCAATTCTGGTCCAAATTTTTAACTTATCAAAAAAATTTAATCTGCCTAATTAACACTTTCATTCAAAAATTAATTTCGATTAATATTTAATACAAACAAACAAATTACTACAAACTATCTTGTTGTTTATCCAAGAGACTACAAGACCTTATTGAACATAGAGTACAATACAGAAGGTGTCCATTTTTTACAGCTTCCACCTAAGTTCAATATGTATAGAAAAAAATTACATTCTACACCATAGAATTCACCATCCAATCACTTTAAAATATATATATAGTTACACATATCCAAGAGAAGACAGAAAATTCACAAATATGCTTTGTGCAGAGCAAACAAAGAAGGAACCAAAATGAAAGGGAACAAAAACAGAGTTGCATAAACTAAAAAAAAGGGTGAAAAAAAAAACAACCAGCACAAAGTCAATAAATTGGACTGAGAGAGTAGTTAGAGTCTGAATAAAGTTACCTTTAACTTTCACAAGCAGTGGCTCATTTTCATCTCTTTTATTCTTAGGTGCAGCACGTTCCGGTAGATCACCACCACTTTGATTTAACATCTCCGTCTCTGAAATTTCATCCCCATCATCATTGAGCCTAATTTGTTCCAACCCATCTTCCGAACTCAAGTTTATGTCTTCACTTTGTCTTCGTAACTCTTCGAGGATTGACTGTCCGGAGATATTATGTTTACGCGTCATAGTATTCTAAATGCCTGCAACACAGTCATCGACATCATCAAAAGAATTCAGAAAAAATAAAAATCATGTTACCGTATTAGGGATATCAAACTATTTGCTTAATATGCGTCATGTTACCGTATTAGGGATTCTAGTGCTAGGTTGATGCTAGTGTTATGCCAATCTTGGCTTTGCGATTGCTGCTCTGTACGAGGCCGGCAACAAAATAATAAATCCTTACAACATGAATCCAAATAATATAGACACATGCCCATTTATAAACCATCATCTAATCCCTTATTTTTTCCGGAAATACAGAAATACCAGATAACACAAAAATTTACAAAGGATTAAAATTGTAAAAAAAAACCTGGAGAAGTTCTCGACGTTGAGCAGTTTGACCGACTAAGAGCTACCACCAGTGAACGCAAAGCACGATTGTGACTGTCGCCTGAAGTGCGATGCCGGAGGCTACTGGAGGTGCGAGGTTTGAGATCGGAGGGGGCGACCACAGGCAATAGGTACAGCAGCGTGAGCGAGTGATCTGTGCGCGTGTATCACGAGCGTTGGTGTTGCCAGCGGCACGAGATCGGAGGCTGGTGGGGTTGCGAGATCTGAGCCCGAGGAGAGGGAGACATGCAGAGGCGGATTAGGGCCGGCTAGTGAAATGTTGAATGAGCTTCGAAACTAAAAGATAAGGGGCGGTTTTTAGTCAAGCTTAAGGTTTTTGGTGTAGATTAAAGAGTGATTTGAATTAAACTCGGTTTTTTTGGCGCAAGTTCCCAAATTGAAATAAAATTAGGAGTTTAGTTTTTTTGTGTATTTATAAAAAATTATCTTTTATGCCAATATGTTATGATTTATTTTGCATATAATATTATGTATTTATCTAAGTTTATAAAGTGGTTTAAAAAAAATTACATTTAGATAATTGGTTTATCTTTTAAATATTTTATATTTTTGAATTCAAAATTTATGATTTTTATCTTTATTTCAAGGTTTTTTTATATATTATTCTTATCCTGTTAGTCAAAAGTATGAGTATTAATTTTCGTTTTTTTATTTTTAGGATAAACGAAATAATGGTATTCTTTTTATAAATTAAATGAATTAAAAAAATATTTATTATAGAATAAGTTAAGCCTATTTTTTAACTTTAGGAGTACATATAATTTACTCTTGAAAGTAATTAAAATACGTATAAAATTTTTTATTTTTATAAAATTTATGTTAACTATTAAAATTATGATATAATGGATGTACTCCTATAAAAAAATAAAAATAACTTCACAAGCATCCTTTTTTTGGAAGTAAACATAACCCAATAAGTAAGAACTTTAACTTAAACGAGTAGTAAAAAAAGTAAAATATATAATAAAAAACGAACATAAAATTTAATTTTTTTCAAATATTTGTTATAAAAATAAATATAATCAAAATAAAAATTAATAATTTAAAATAGAAGATAAAAGTAAAAATAATTAAAGATGTTTAATA
>NC_029772.3:34705544-34716379 GCF_000817695.3 Arachis duranensis | reverse complement strand
AATAATAATAATAATAATGTAACTTTTTATTTTTTTCAATTTAAATTTAATTATTTTTTGTTTTCTACATATCTTAAATAATTTAAAATCTATTTATTTTTTTATAATTAATTGTTATTCATTCATGTTAAATTTATGTTTTTAAAAATAAAAATATGAAAATATTTTTTATGAGCCGCTGGTATAAGACAATTACATAGTTTAAATTATATTTTATCTAATTTTTTGCCAACAAATTAAAAAAAGATAAGATTATAGTATTACTGCCTAAAAGATAAATTTTAGAGCATTAGTACTTATAAGATAAATGTTAAAAAAATCACATCTAAATTTAGTTTGCAATCATTTGAATTAAGTTGCACATTTAAATATTCATTTCACATTCTAATTGACACATTTTGAAATTGAATCATAGCCAACAAAATTTTTTTTTTCTAAGTTATATCTAACTGAAGTTATTCTAGAAGAAAGAAACTTTATTTTGGCGCTAAAAATTTTGTACATTTTATTATAGATGGTAACTTTTAGTTTGCAAAATAGAGTAACTATAATTTTCAATTTAGAGTAAAGTTTACAGTTAAATAAAAAGATATCAGATTGTAAATTTTATAATCTTAAACATCATTCTGAACAATTAAACATAGTTACTAAAATTTGGAACTCTGCACGTTGGATTAAAAAAACAAGGCGTCAATAAAAAATTAGAGTAGATCAACCTAAAGCTTAACAATTTTCTGCCGTTTGATTAAAATATAATAAATAAAATTTTGCACATTGTTAGAAAATGAATTTCTGTGCAGTTAATTTTAATCTATCTTTCTAATAAATTAATAAAATAATAATAAATAAGGATAATAAATACAATATAAGGGTAAAACTAATATTTTAAATTTTAACAGTTAAAATTCTCCTCGTTACTATTGTGGTAAATTAATGTTGATACGTTCATTTAAAAAATACATAAATTAAGTATATACAACTAATTAAAATCCTGCAAATCACCAATGCCAATTTCGTCCTCAGAAACATTGTGATTGTTTTCAGCAACATCCACTTCATCTGATTCTGGATCGTTAATGTCGTCCCGTACTAATGGAAATTTTTCTAGATTCTCTATTTGCTGCTCACAAAATGGTATGTCCTCCACCAAAGACTCATCTGGATCCTCCTCATTCAAATCTCCCATATCATATAAATCTCTGGGTTTCATGTGACATACAGAACACCAACATTCGTCAACTGGATCGTCAACATAGTAAACCATTCTCGCATCTGTTGCAAGAATAAATGGCTCATCTAGTTCAAGAGCACCCGTGTGTATCAACTCTGAAAACCGTACACTCGTGATCCCAAATTCATCTACCTTAATGCCCTTATTAAGCGTGGTATCAACCCAGATACATTTGAAGAGGATAACCCTTAGTTTGCCAAAATAGTCTAACTCTATTATATCGATCACTTTTCCGTAGTATGTACTGTCAAATGATACTGAAACAGGATTTCGTCCACGGCTAATACTAGTCGTAATTGCAGACATGACTACACCACTATTTTGTGTTTTAAGTCCTTCATCTTTATTTACCGTGCGAAACTTGAATCCATGAATGTTATACTCTTCGAATCTCTTTACAACATCATTAGGTCCTTCTGCAAGCCACTTGATTTCAGGAGTAATATCGTTTGCATCATCTATATACGCCACCTGCATGTGATAGATTATTCTGATTTTAAAATGCTTTCACAAATTAGAATATAGAATAGGAAAAGCATTAAATAAATGTAACTAACTCACATAATCCCTAAACCACTCATGGAATTTGGCGTGCATGTATTCTTCAATGAGTTTAGCTGCATTTCTTTTACCGCGGTGTAACTTGGAAATTTCACCTCTGCATATCCTGTTCAAGTAGATAATACTTACACTTTAATTACTTAAACATAATTAAACATTAAAACAAAGATTGCCCTATGAATTACTCGCGAAATTTGTCCAGTAATGAACAATTTGTCAGCACATAGCGATGAGCCTGTGTTTTCTCAATTGGTGTCAACAAACTGATCTTTTGCGATCCACGAGGACTTCCTCTTGCCGGAAAAATTTGAGAAAGAATGTTTGAACAGCTACTAGGAGTGTTGTCATTTTGATCGTCGTTACGATTTGGTCGGTTAAACCTTGTCTCAATCTCATCTTCCTCTAAATATCTGGAGCAAAAAGTTAGACATTCCTCCATCAGGTAACCTTCAGCTATACATCCTTCAGGTGCAGCCTTATTCCGGACATACGATTTTAAATGGCCTAAAGTTCTGTTTGCAAGAAGATAAAATAAATCTACAAAGTCAAAAAATTACAAATAAATCCAACCAATTTAGTGATAACATGATGCACAAAATATTAACATAATAGGATACCTTTCAACAGGATACATCCATCTGTACTGCACTGGACCAGCAATCATTGCCTCTTCTGTGAGATGAATAACTAGGTGAACCATCACGGTGAAAAACGAAGGAGGGAATATCATTTCCATGTGGCAGAGTGTCAACGCAATTCGATGTCGAAGTTTTTCTAAGTTATCAACGGCGAGAGATTTGCCAGACACTTCTCTAAAATAGTTACACAACTCTATTAGCACAGACATCACCTCTTTAGGAAGGGATCTTCTAAAAGCGATCGGTAAGATGTGCTCCATGAGAATATGTGAATCATGGCTCTATAGGCCAAAGACCTTCCTTTTCTTCAAATCAATGCATCTAGAAATATTAGAAGAATAACCATCTGGAAAAGAAACACTTTTAAGAACACTAAGAAAAATATCTTTGTCAGCATTTGTCATTCTGAAACAGGAAGGCGGGTACTTGGAAGAATTAGTGAAAGGATGGAGCTGTTCTCGGATTCCCATCAATTGCAAGTCCTTACGGGCTGCCAAGTTGTCCTTAGTCTTTTGTTTGTCATCAAGTACAGTAAACAAAACATTGTCACAAACATTTTTCTCTATGTGCATCATGTCAAGACAGTGACGAATGAGATTATCCTTCCAGTATGGTAAATCCCAGAAAATACTCCTCTTTTTCCACTGCAAAGGGTTGTTGCCAGCATTGAGAGCCTCATGTGATCTTTTGCGACTGCTCTGAATTTGAGACAAAATAGCACTGCCTGATAATGTTGACGGAGGGCCTCTTAGTTCGGTAGTGCCATCAAATGAGTGCATGTTTTGTCTATACTCGTGGTTATCGGGTAACCACCGACGATGTCCCATGAAGCAATATTTCATGCCATGCTTTAACCTCCTGGATACTGTATCAAAGTTACATGACGGACATGCAAGACTAGTATGTGTATTCCACCCAGACAGGTTATCAAGACCTGGAAAATCACTTATGGTCCAAAATAATGCAGCATGCATGCGAAAAAACTTTCCATCAACAGAGTCATACACGTCAACACCCTTCCATAGTTCTTTTAACTCATTAATAAGGGGTTGCAGAAAAACATCAATATTATTACCAGGCATCTTTGGACCAGGAATTATCATAGACATAATAAGAGAGGCTTGCTTCATACAACACCATGGAGGATAGTTGTATACATACAACATCACCGGCCATACACTAATGTTGGAGCTGAGAGTCCCAAATGGATTGAAACCATCGAAAGCCAAAGCAAGTCGTATGTTACGTGGATCTTCAGCAAACTCCGGATATAACAAATCAAACTCCTTCCATGCTTTGCTGTCTCTTGGATGCTTTAACTTTCCATCTGAGTTAGGAAACTCTGAATGCCAACGCATTAGTCTTGATGTTTTAGAGGACATGTATAACCTTCTTAGCCTAGGAGTGAGAGGAAAGTATCTCAATACCTTTTCCGGAATTAGCCTCGCCATATGTTCAGCTGTGTCCAAAACTCCTGGATTGCTGCTGGTGTTATCCTCTGCTTTATATCGAGAT
The DNA here is from genome assembly GCF_000817695.3 of Arachis duranensis. Taxonomy (NCBI): domain Eukaryota; kingdom Viridiplantae; phylum Streptophyta; class Magnoliopsida; order Fabales; family Fabaceae; genus Arachis; species Arachis duranensis. The sequence continues at coordinate 34,712,434 of NC_029772.3, read as the reverse complement.
GCATTGCATATTGTGCATTTACTCTTGGTCTCATTATCTGGACCCCAAAAGAGCATACAGTTGTTTGGACATACATGAATTTTTTCATATCCCAAGCCTAGCTGCTTAATCATTTTTTTTGCTTCATAAAATGAAACAGGCAGATTTGCATGAGGAAACGCTCTCTTTAGAAGATCAAGTATCATCGAGAATGTCTTGTCAGTCGCACCGCATAGCACTTTGATATGATACAGCTCAACTATAAATGATAACTTGCTATACTTTGTACACTCGGGGTATAATCTGCGATTTCCATCCTTTAGCAACTCTCGAATCCTATCAGATTCCTCTTGAGTATCATCTTCGATATGAATTGGAAAAGAGTTGTTCCTCTCTTCAACGGGCTCATCATCAACCCCATCAAAGTTGTTGGCAGCTGAACCGAAGATATCGTTAAGCATATCCTGTAGTGGAGCTCTTTCCTCTGATTCGCTAAAGTCATGGCTTGATGATGCTTCTTCATGTTGAACTACACTTTCTCCATGCATATACCAAAAAGTGTATTTTTTTGAAAAACCTTTTTGGAGTAAATGTGCTAACACCTCAACTCTAGTCCTCATGTTCTTAAAACCACATCTAATGCACGGACAGATAATTTTTCCATTTACGGCAACCCTTTGAAAGGCAAAATCTAAGAAGTCAGCTACACCGCATTTGTACTCCGCTGTTGTAATTGATTTATCAATCCAACTCTTGTCAATCATAGTTAGACACTCTGGTTTAAATGCCGAGATATGCAAAATGTAAGTATTGAAAAATCAGAGAAATGACTAAATCTAAAAAAACTTTAAAAAACAGGAATATTTAACAGGAATATTTAACTAAAAAAATTAAAAAAGGAAGTTAAGAAGTCTTACTAGGAAATGGAAAATCAGAAACCTGCAGTAAAATAGAAGAGAATTAAAATAAAAATGCGAAATGGGGTAAAATTTATTGATTGAATGAGGGGAAGGGTGCAAATAAATTTTTATCCTATATAATACATGGTACGTTATAAAGTGTTAGAAAGGATATTTATCCTACAATCGAAGTTAAGAAGTCTTACTAGGAAATGGAAAATCAGAAACCTGCAGTAAAATAGAAGAGAATTAAAATAAAAATGCGAAATGGGGTAAAATTTATTGATTGAATGAGGGGAAGGGTGCAAATAAATTTTTATCCTATATAATACATGGTACGTTATAAAGTGTCAGAAGGGATATTTATCCTACAATCTCCTATCTAAATTTGTCTTTGGAACAAAAAAAAAAGGAATTTAAAGGGTACTGACTTAACTAATTTGAATAAAATAATTTGCTCGAATTAGCAAAGTATGACTTGAATGGCAGGTTAACAATATGTTAATAATTTTCTAGAATTTCGGATTGAAAATTTGCCTTTCAGTATCATATGAAATAATTATATTAGAATAATTAAATAAATATAAAAAATAATAAATGTGATTAAGGTATTACTTTGGAAAAAAAAGTTTAATTTAAAGAAGAATAAAAAAAACTTTAAAATACAAATTCATAAAAATTCTAAAAAGTTAAATTTATTCTTGCTCGTATTAAAATTAGAATGCAGGTTATTCACATATATAAAAAAATTTGGTGGCATCTATAAGTATTAATTAGTATGTTTTAATGATAAAAAACATTAAGAAGATAAAGATATAGTAGAATAACGATATAGTATGTTTTAGTGACTAAAAAAATTAAAAGATGAAGACATTTATAATTATTAAATAATATGTTTTAATGATTTTAAAAATAAGAAGATACCGAAACAGTTATCATCAAATAAAGACTTACTTGTCCTTTGATCTCCTTAATCTTATCTCTTCTATTCTTTTTTCTCGGTTGCAACAAAACAGATGTGGTAAACTCTATGGAATGAAATAGAAGAAATAATACTAATGACCCATGAGTAAACCAACGGTGAACAAGTATTGTATAATAAATTTTATGAATGATTGAAAATATCAGCCCTTATCTATATAACACTATAAACTGCACAAGTTTAGGAATTAGTTACTCAATTCTGTTAAATAGATGACTAAGTCTATTCACATATCTTATCTTGGCCGTTTTAATCTTAATCTTTTATATAAAATATATCTTATCTATTATCTGTTTTATTTTTTCTTTTATATTATTGTTATTTGTTTTGTACCTGAATATTTAAATTTTAAACACGTAAATTCTAAAGGCCTCAACGCAGCCACCAAATTGTTATAGCCTTTTATGATTCATCTCTTTTATTTCTGGGCACCCACATCTTAATTTTCCCCACCCTTGTTTCTTATCGAAACAGGACGCTAGGAATGAGAAGAGGAATGCCAAATAACAAGCCATGACTACTTTCTAATTTCTGCAATCGAATAAGGTATGCATCTCGAGCGGCCTTTGGTTTTCGAATTCAAGTTGTTCTTCCTCTTGTTCTTCTTCTACTTCGTCACTATTTTTCTTAAATTCAAATTAGAATTTGGGGCTGGAATTAAGAAAACACATATTACACATGCAATTATACAGGCTTCCCCAGTGGCTCTGGTGGTGCCTAATCCCTCTGCCGCTGGATTCATGGCATCTCGGAAGGCAATAATAACTAGGGGCGCCGCACTTGGACGAGGAGCTGCCGCCACAGGGTTTATCCACTTCTTGGCTCTAACTGAAGCCTCCAAATATAGGAAGGATGGACCTTTCCGGTATCTTTTTCATCCTTAATAAAGAGTGGGTTTGAACGAAAATGTTTGTCAGAAGCTTCTGGTGGGTTTTCCGTTGTTCCATTAGTCTTTGCAATCAGGGCAGGTGCAATTAAGGTTCAAAATCATGGCATGTGCAGTTTAGCTTCATAAATTTAAGCTTTCTTTCGTCTTGAGAAGCATTTATTATTGTTGAAATATCTTTAATTAAAAAGGAAATACATTACTCGTGTTTTCATAAACTGTGTTGCTCTAAGGATTCACGTAACTATTTGATAAGCTTCTGTGAAATGGCACTGCCCCTTTTTTACTCTCAAAAGCAAGGGGAAAGACCAGAAGAGGAAAAGAAATTATTGGCACGTCTTAAGTTTTTCAGGGTCACGACAATAAAGCGTCTCTTTTGAAGTGTACACAACTATCTTCTTAGATCCCTTACAAGAATCTATCATGTGTTATATACATACTTAGTTGAGACTTTTTATCGAGAAAATTGTCCATGTTATAATTTAGTGTTGTTAATAAGTTTTCTGGTGTCACTTATATTAGGAAATTTTCTCAACAAATTCTGTATAGATGTCTAAATTTTTGCAGTGATCGTTGGGGGAATAGCCAATTTTGCAACTTATGCAATTGCACATGCTATTCTTGTAAAAAATAATTGTAGTTGCTTTCTTGTTGCATACCATTGGTTATGAGCATGAAAGCAGTAGGAATGGTTTTGAAGCTTACATTTGAAGGCACAAATCAATTCTAGGAATTTCTGAGCTGATTTTTTACAATGATCTTGTTAGGATGTTATATTTTACAGATTAACTACGTGAACAAGGTATCATATTTAGCAGTGATGATGTAATGTATTCTGTTTGCTGCATATTTGAGAATTAGAAATAGAGTCATCTCTGCTGTTTGTAGAATTCTCAGAATATTCATCTCCGGTTTAGATGAATATGTCTATGGCTTTTTCTGAATTAAAAATAGTATGCAGTCTCCCTCTTTCACAACGTTAATGTTATATACTATTTTCATTTATGGAATTGACAACATTACTATTAATATCAAGTATAAATAAAAATGTTCACATGGAAAATAAAAGAAAGTAGAAAACAAAGCATAGAAAAGCATAGTAAATTGAATTGGAAATTTCAAGTACTTCATACATTGATGATCGAAAACCAAATGTGACATTAAACATAAAGAATAAGCCTATATAAAATTGGAACAGGAAACTAACAGAGCTAAAGAACTAATAATATAGTGGACTTATGTTAAACAAAACTAAATTAGAAGCACACTAGACATAATATTCTCCTGGATACCAAATTTCACAAAATTGTCTAGCCTTTTCACGAGCAATAGGATCCAAATTATCCTTCCAAAATGGTTTTTTGTTGAGATCAAAATCTTTTACCGCAGCCTGGGTCTCTGGTGATTCAGTTGTAGAGCGAATATATCCTTTCTTTTGAAAAAACCTTGCAATGTATTGTTTAATGATGATTAATTGTTTTCGACGTGCCCACTCAAACTCGCATGATGGCTTGGTTTTAACGCTTGTCTACATACATAAAAAAATGCACTATTTTATCTACAGTGTTATATATAGGTGTGAGCAAACAGTTTTGAAAATAGTAAAAAGGAAATAACAATATATTTTTGTTACCTTTAGATCCATTAGTATAACATCTGCATCCCATTCAGAAGAAATAGTAAAATATGGAAATCCATGCTTTTGCAGATACTGCACGCTAAGTGCATATATCTCCTACAAAATTATTCAAACAGACCGAATAATTATAGAGAATTATTAAATGATAACATTATGTTAAATTGGATAATAAAACACATATAGAATATTAAAAGCAGAAAACCTCTGTAATAGAATCCATTGGGGTATTAGTGTAGAATGCATGTGAGAAGGGCGACTTTTCACAGATATTGGTGTGAGCATTGAGTGCTATCAGCCAAGAATGCACATTAATCTTGTTACACCAAGTATTGGAGGCCACATCGAGTGCGTGTTGCAACGAGGAGAATGGAGAAGCAGAAGCCATCTCCGATGCAAACTTGATGCTTCCACAGCATTCAAGCAAATCGCGCTCTTCCATAGTAATCCAAGTTGAATTTTTGTTGCAAGGTCGTGCAATTGTCATTTTGTGTGACCTACTAAACAACAAATACATCAAGTTTTGAAAGCATAATTAGTAATATTTTTCATAATTAGGACAATCAGATTCATATAAACAAATCAAAAATTTAAAAATTACTGAAATATACTGACAAAAAATTAGTTCTCATTCACTTCACACCCCAATTCAAATTATACTCTTTATCAAGAGTTAAAGATGGAATTCAAGACAGAATGTAAACCTGACAATAAAAATTTTTTTGCATGTTTTTTATTATTTGTATTTCTTACCTTTTTATTTTTTATTATTTATTTATGATAGAGTTAAATTTGGATTTACATACTTAAAGAACACAGACACTAGTCATAACAATCATCACTTTCAACACTACAATAATAATCCATAGTGTATATGAAAAAAATAAGTAATTTAAAAAATTAGTTTCTTTTAGTACTCTCTTGTACTCTTCATATAATTTTAAGATATTTAACATTCAGCATTATTATTGTAGCATTAATTTATTTTCTAATAATTTGATCAACATTATAGTAACTATTATATCAAACATGCATCTCAAACAGAATCAGATTTAAACTCCGTAAATAAATAATAAAGAGTAAAAAGATAATAAATACAAACATAACCATGATAAATAAATAGAAAATAATAAATTATATTTGATAAAAAGAAAAAATGTGCATAATAACAATGAAAGAAAAATTGAAACTGCAAATTATAATCCATCTAATTTTTATACTCTTAATGAATAACATAGCCACTATTTAATCAAGAAGCCAAAATTAACCACGTTTGCAGAATTATAAATCATGAATCACCTCTAAAATTAAATAATTAACCTACCTTAGTTATTCTCAGCGGCACTGGAAATGAGGGAGAAGAAAGCAACTATCTGGATTCTTGAGAAAAACTGCACCTTAATTACGGTTTAAATTTAAGAAAAAGATAAACTGCATAACAAAGTTTTGAATGAGTTGGAGGGAATGACCAAATTAAGCGCGGAATTGAAAGTGAATATCGTTTAATTTTTATCACGGTAATAATTGGCTCTGTGGCAAATTTTAAAATCCATCTCAAATTGGCCACGGACAAACGAGAACGTGGAAAAATTCCGTAAAATTTGGCCACAGAGATATAATACGTTGCCATTACATACCACGGTCCATAAACTTTGCCACTGATTATCGTTCGTGAGTACCTTCCCATTGGTAACTCCCGTGTTTTTGGTAGTGTAGAGTGATGGTATCCCACAATGTATAGAGCTACCCTTGGTTGACGTTCTGTTCACATTGTTTGTGGTATGGCGGTGACTAAACCTGAGGTCATTATCCCAATATTGCCTCAGTTTCCACCTTAAGTGGGGCCGCAACTACTGAGATGGGAGTGGTAGCAATGGTAGTGAGGTAGCAATTAAAGGGGGGGGCAAATGAGGGTGGTGGAGAGTGGAGAAAAATGTAGAAGATGTTTGAAATCTGGTTTGCATAAGTGAAGGGGAAGAAGAACAAGTCGTGATTTAATCCCTAGCTTACCATCAAACATTCTATTGAAAAATTTCGTGGGTAAAGAGAGTTCATTTAGTTAAACAATGCATTTTGATGGAGTGAGTTACTGTCAGTAGATTTTTCGACTGTAAGATCTTGCGCCATTAAAAAACTTTCTTGGGATGGATCCAAAATTTTTTTACGAACTTTGCATCAAAAATTTCAATTCGACAACAATGTTTTCCATATTTTGAATTTTTAATGAATACCGTCGGTTTTTTCCACATGAAATCTAATGGTAATTAGTGTCTCAAAAATTTGATAAAAATTAGTGCATTTTCAGTAATGTTTAGAGTATAATATAACTGTTAAGCTCTAACTCATTGTCATTATTATAATGAACTAGTGAATAATCTAATGAATTTATTTCTTTGTTAATTTAACTCTTTTGGCCAAAATTTTATTCAATTCAATAATTATCACCATATAACTCAAACTCATTACCAAGAGTTAATATATTCTAGTAATAATTAAATCTATAAGTAT
>NC_029772.3:34699672-34705318 GCF_000817695.3 Arachis duranensis | reverse complement strand
CGAGAATAACTTTTTGATAAATATATGGTAAATATATCCATAAATTTGTCATTGAATTCTCAATATGAGATAATTTAACAGCCATATAGTATATGTAATATATATATATACTTTAATAAATAAGATTTATTAATATTTATTCAATGAAAATTATGTGTGTGTATCGAGATTAGTATAAAGTATTTATCTTTTAAATTTATGATCTGTATGATAATAATTTTTTCTCTAAATTTAGTCAACAACCTTTTTGTATTAATCTTATTTAAGTAATACACAAAATATACGTTTTGGGCTATTTTAGTGAATCTATAATTTGACTCTCATATCCTCTTTTGAAGAAAACTCAATGTGTCTAGTTTTATGCTTTTGAAAAACAAAAGCTATATATTTTTCTACAATTTTTTTGTGAATTTTGTAAGTAATTGGAGTATTGGAAAGTAAAAGGTGCAAGAGACTAGTAGACATAATTTGTTGTGTATGCAAAGGAATTCTACCTATGCAATGTTTGGCAAGAGCTACACCTAACGTTGCAAAAAGAACTTTTATGCAATAACATGCACAATAAAAGGTAGGCAAAATTGGAGTTCTATGTATGCAGCGAGTGTTTGCATACAGGACAGTTTAGACATTAGGAGCAATTTTGTATATGCGACATGAAGTCGCGTATACGAGTGCATGTTATCTAGCCAACACCCTACATATGCAAAAATAGTCCACTTTGGCAGGCTCATGATAATCCGAACCCTTGACTTTGTGTCTAAGGAGTTGGGTTAGAAACCTTAGATCTACATGTCTTACATAAACGGCCTAAGTCAAACGCAGATGGATGGTCATTGATAATGATACTCGATGTGCATGACTGTATGTAAATTCTTTTTTATTATACGGGTGGTCAAGCATGCAATTACCAAATAGTTTTTCTTGTAAAGAAGTTGATAGAACATTATTCTCTAAGACAGATTTCAAAAAAGTTCTAGTTGTTCCTCTTGTGAGATACCTGACAAAAGAATGTCTGACAATAACTATTGGATATTGTCAGGTTTGACAATATAACTAACATATGTGCTTATGACCAGTGAAAAAACATTCATCATAAACATTTGTTATATTTTCTTAAGAGTGCATTTGATTATGATTGTTATAATGGTAATTATGTGCTACTTGAGTTATATACTATTTGTTTGTGTGTAAATTGTATGGATTGTTGTGTTTGTCTAGCATGCACATGTAATTGAGGGTAACATGATATCGAGATTGAGAAAAGATCCCAAGCTAAGAATGTGTACTAAAGGATTCGAGTGATAATGCAGGGATTAGGTGGACAGTTAGGCAATTAAGACTTGCGATAAGAATGTTATGATATCTATGAGTTCATTTTTTTTATATATAATTTTTTGAAATCTTTCAGGTTCTCATCACCTCATGGTTATTTTTAGAGGTAACAACCACTTTGGTAATCGAAATATTCAGGCATTGACAAAAAGTATATTGAAAGAAGTTATCGATAAAAAAGTCCCTGAATAATTTTGAATTCGACAAAAGTGACCAGACATTACCTGTTCCAGTTTCTGTTAACGAAAAAAGTTGAAGTGGCTAACGAAGCAAATGACATGGCACACTAAAAATTATTTAGAATTTTTACTTAATTTAAAATTATACAAACCCTAAATTTTCAAATTAATTTTCTTCTCTCTTTCTCTGCCTATCTCCCTCCTTGTTTTCTATCTAGCTCTAGTTGATTGGTTGCGCGTGTACGCAAAACCCACACTATTTCGTACAACAGCAGCAGTACCAGCAAGTGCACTGGGTCGTCCAAGTAATACCTGAGCGAGTCAGGGTCGATCCTACGAGGATTATGGCTTGAAGCAAGCTTATGGTTGTCTTACAGGTCTTAGTCAGGCAGAATTAGAAGGGTGTTGGATATTAAGAAGTTAGCTATTAGGAATTATATGATGGGAATAGAGTTGAGAGTTGGAGTTGCTTTGTCTTTCTGAAGTAACTTTGGTACTACTATCTTCTTTGCTTGTGAATGATCTTCTTCTATGGCAGGTTGTAAGTAATCAAAGCCACGCCAATGGTTCTTGATCTCCTCTACTACAGAATGAACGCCAGGGCCCTTGTCATTCATTCCAATGGAGGGTGAAGCTCTAGTAGGCTATTTTCTTGGCAATCCTACTCAAAACGCTACAGACAAGGTCGAATCTTTTGGATCAGAGAACGCTCCTTCTTTGGAATCTAGCCTATACCACGGAGACCTTAATCTCCCCAAAGATCGGCTGAACTGGTGTCTCGAGAAGTCCCCAACGAAATCGTGAATTAACCGTCTGAGAGATGTAAATCCATAGCTGTTGGCTCGTACTTTTCTTCCAGGTACTCCCACGAACCCAAGTAGACGCGGGTGTTTGTCAGGCACGTTCGTTTTAATGTGATGAACAAAGCCAATTTGTCATATTGTCCTATTCACCACGATGAAGATCGGAATATACATCTTAGAGATAGATCAAAAACGGATCGAAGAAGAAGAAATAGTATTTTTATTAATTCATAAGATTCCGCAGGGCTCCTCCCCTCAACCTAGGAGATTTAGAGACTCATACTGAAATAAAAACACAAAGATGAAAATAATGGCAGACCTCCCTCAACGAGAGGTCTGAAGAAGATGGTAAAAGTGGTCAAAGACTTCTCTCCTAAATTGGAGAGTGTATGATACAACGTGTAAAAGGTCTTTAAATACTTAAACAAATGACTAGTAAGGGTAAAATAGTCTATTTAGTGCTAAAATCCACTTCTGAGGCCCACTTGGTGAGTGTTTGGGCTGAGTTTTGATGAGATCCACGTGCATAAGGCTCCTTGGGCATGGAATGCCAGCTAGGGGGTCTTCTCTGGGCCTTTGGACGCTGGGCTCTGCTCTTTGGGCGCTGGACGCCTGGTGTAAGACCTCTAAATTTTTAAAAGTTATTAATTAATTATTTACGATACATTATATTTATTTAAGATTGTATTTTGGAGATTTTTATATAGAAGTTGAATAAACTCTTATTTTTTTATTTAGAGTTCTTATAATTGAAAAATAGTGAATATTTTATATGCCTTAATTTTAAATATTTATATTTTTAACCTTATCTACAAATGAAGGAGAATTAGTTTATTTATCTCCAATTTTTATTTAATTAGCATTTAATCGAAACTAATTTATAAATTTATAATTGAAAGGTATTTTAAAGATAGATATTTTATATTTAATTTAATATAATATCTCTTAATTTTATTACAATTTAACAAAACCCCAATTTTCTAAAAATCCCTAATTTCACATTTTTCCCAAATTAAACCCTAATCCTAAAATCAAACACACAAAACCCTAACCCCTTTTAACCTAACCTTAATCTGCCAAGCCAATGTTTCCCTTCTCTGACCAAACCCTAGCCGCCACATTCATTTTAATTTTTCCTAATCTAACCTGCAGAAGGAAGAAACCAAAGAAAGGAGAAAAAGAAAGAAAGAAAGAAAGGGATGAGAGGAGAGGGGAGCCGCGGAAAGGGAGAAGGCGGAAGAGAGGGAGACAGCGCCGGTGGGCATCACTGCCACCGTCGCTGCCGCTGTGCCGTCAGGAGGGAGATCCGAGGGAGAGAGAGAGAGCGTGGAGTTGAGGGAGCAGAGAAGCGCGCCGCCACCTCCAGACGCCGTTGCCGCCGCCGTTCGCGAAGAGGGAAGAGAGAGCTCGCGGGTGAGAGAGGGAGCGTCGCGCCAGCCACTGACCTCGCGTTCGTCGTCATCTTTGCGGGACTCATGCCGCCGCCGTCACCTCGCCGTGAAGTCCGTCGCCGCGTCGCCGTCAGGAGTCCGAATCTGAGGGAGGAGAAGGGCTGTGGTCTTTCTGTGCCGCCGCGTCCTACCACCGCTGCTGCTGGGCCGCCATCACTATGAGGAACAGAACGCATGAAACAGAGGATAGGGAGCTTCGTGGGAGCTCCGCCATTGCCAATGCCGTCACCGAAATCGGGCCAAATTCACCGGTAACTCTACTTCCTTTCTTGAAAATCTGTTCTGCTTCTAGCTTGTGCCACTATTCTGATTATTGTTGGTGTCTCCGTTGCCTTAATCACATGGAGTGAGGCTAATGCCGCTAGGATGGGTGTCTAGGTCTGATTTCTGTTCTTCTGCCGCTGAGAGCTAACACCAGAGCTATTCCTAATGATTCCGGTCAGATATCTTTTTCGATTCTAGGCCATTTACATGCTTTATTATCTTTGGCTCTTTGCCATGCTTGTTCTGATTCCATTTTGATACATGTCCTTTGTCTTGGGTTTCTTGAAACTGTTTCAGTCACTGTAATTGCAATTTATATTAACACGGCTGTTGTAAGAGGCATCGGGGCTGTTGCTGTTCCGTGGGGGTTATTGTTATCACTGTTGCCATGAATTGAAAGAAAAGGAAATTATCATGATAAGTTATGTGGACTCAGCTAACTGAGATAGTGGTTTTTCTTTAAATCTATTTTACATGACAGAATTGTTATATATAGATATTAATGTGAGAAATATATGTCTGTGATTATGATTGTCTTACAAATGTGGTTGTTTGCTGATTGACTGATTGCTTGAGTAGTTTGTGATTGCTGAAAAAAATTAGTTCGAAAGATTATTTAGTTGATTATCATGAAAAAATGGCTTTCTTGGTTTTGAAGCTATTCTTGATAATGTAAACGAATTGGTTTGGAAATGATTTGGAATATGAAACTGAATTAATTTTGGAAATGGTTTAATTTTGAGTTATTCTGACTTTATAAATGATTTAGTAATTGAGTTGGTATGATTTTAAAAGAAATTTATTATTAGTTCTGATTCGCTTTGAAAACAATTTGATATTGGAACTGGTTGAATTTTGAAAAATGATTGAGATTTAGAATTGGTTGATTTGAGGAATGATTGGATGGGACCCGAAATGGGTGGCAGTGTCCGAATTTTAGAGGAGATGCTGCCGAAATTTTATAAAATTAGAAGTTTTATTTTAAGAAGGTTTAATTTTAAGCATTACAGGGTTTAAGATTGCTTTATTTATCAAAGGAAGAGTTATGTTTTGGATTGAGATTTGTTAATGAACGGAATGGAAAGAAGGTTGATGAGGATTTTCTTTGAAATATGATTTTGAATGAAATTGGAAATTGGAAATGAGATATGGATTGATGAATGATAATGATGTTGAGAATGACTTCGACATTGATGAATGTTGAATGAATTATTTATATGGCTTATGAAATTAAATTATCTGAGACACGAGTTTTCCTAGGTAAATGCAGTGGCTTGCCACCACTTGCTCCAGGTTGAGACTCGATACCCTGTTGACCCTACGACGTAAGGGTGACCGGGCACTTATAAATTTCTGAGAATGGTACCCCCATTGAGTGATTTGATATATATTTATGAGAAAAAGCTATGCATAGACTTGTGGGGATGCGCGTCGGGGGACAGTCTAAGGTTTTTGGACTTGTCGGGTTGGCTCGATAACCTACAGATGAGCTCATTAGCCATAAGACAGGCATGCATCATATGCATTTGTATGCTTTGCTTAGGTTTGAACTTGTTTTGGTTTGCCTAATTGTTAAACTGTTCTTAACTGCTACTTAAACTATTTGCTGTAATTGCT
>NC_029772.3:34652163-34699302 GCF_000817695.3 Arachis duranensis | reverse complement strand
ACCACTGCGCGCCATCCCTAAGCCGCAGCCCCGTCGCCTTCGCCGTTCGCGTCCCATCGCCGCCGATGGAGGGAAACCGCCGCCGAACCTCCGCCGGGAGACAGACCCACAAAGAGAGAAAGAGAGGGAGCTCGCGTTACCTTCTCTCGCGTCAGATCTGTCGTTCGTCGTCGCCGATTTCGGGTCACCATCGCCGAGCTGCATGTCGTCGTCGTTAAGGGAGTCACCGCCGTCGCATTCTACTTTCCTATGTGCCTCCATCAGCGTTGATCTGTCACTGTTATTGTTGAGTTGGTGTCACCGCCGTTATTCGCCGTTCTGAGCTACGCCGCCGCGACTGTGGTCGCCAGAAACGGTGCTGTGGCCGTCAGAACTGCTCGGAGATCGCCACCGTCACCAGAAACCACCGCCGGGATCTAGGTTTGCTTGGTTATATAATCACCGTTGCTGCTGGACCGACAGAGCCACTCCTGAGCTGCCACAGCCATTATCGGAGTTCTTAGTCGCCGCCACTGCCGTTGGTAAATAGTCTTCCTGCTCTCGGTCCCCATTCTTTCAATTTTATAAGGATATTGTTATCACTGCGATGTTATTGCAGCCGCCACTGAGGTTTTTCGCCATCACCGGAGCCGCTGTGGGGACAGTTCGGGGTTGCTACTGTTCCGTTCTGCTATTGCGGAAGTCTGAGCGGAAGTGAGCAGACTTGCGATTGAAGCTGCAGTTGGTTTCGGGCGAATAGGAATGGTTCTTGTGACGCCTTTAGTTTATGGGTTCAACTTTCGAGGTAGGGGTTTTTCTTAAAATCTAATTTATATTACAGAGTTGTGATAAATAGATATTAACGTGAGAGAACATATGCCTGTGATTATAATTGTCTTCTAAATGTGGTTGTTTGCTGGATTGAATGACTGATTGCTTGATTGCTTGAGTAGCTTGTGATTGCTGAAAAGAAATTAGTTTGAAAGGTTATTTAACTGATTATTATGAAAAATGGCTTTTCTTGGTTTTGAAGCTATTTTTGATGATGTAAAGGAATTGGCTTTGGAAATGGTTTAATTTTGAGTTAGTGACTTTATAAATGATTTAGTATTTGAGCTGGTTTGATTTTAAAAAGAGATTTATTACGGGCACTGATTCACTTTGAAAATTATTTGATATTGGAACTAGCCGAATCTGGGAAAATGATCGAGGTTTTGAAAAGGTTTGAGAAATGATTGGATGGGACCCGAAAAGGGTGGCAGAATCCGAGTTTTAGAGGAGATGTTGCCGAAATTTTATAAAATTAGAAGTTTCATTTGACGTAGTTATTTTAAAAGGTTTAATTTTAAGCATTATATGATTTAAGAATACTTCATTTATCAAAGAAAAAGTTATGTTTTGGGATTGAGAATTGTTAGTGAACGAAACAGAAAGAAAAATGATGAGGATTGATTTGAAATATGATTTTTGAATGAATTTGGAAATGGATGTGGATTGACGAATGATGATGACATTAAAAATGATTTAGATATTGATGAATGATGATTTACATGGCTTATGAATTTGAAATATCTGAGATACGAGGTTCCCTGGATTAAGTGCCGTGGCTTGCCACCACGTGTACCAGGTTGAAAACTCGATACTCTGTTGACCCTACGATGTAAGTGTGTGACCGGGCACTATATAAATTCCCGGGAATGTTACCCCCATTGAGTAATATTGATTATTTGAGAAAAAACTATGCATAGACTCTTGGGGATGCACGTCGGGGGACAGTCTAAGTACAATTCAGACTTGTCGGGTTGGCTGGATAACCGACAGATGAGCCTCATCAGCCATAGGACAGGCATGCATCATATGCATTTATATGCTTTGCTTGGGTGTGTACTTGTTTTGGTTTGCCTAATTGTTAAACTGTTCTTAACTGCTACTTGAACTATTTGCTGTAACTGCTACCTACTTGTGCTTTCCTTGTCTGTCTTGCCTGTCTTGCCTGTGTTTGTCCTGGCGTGCTACATTTGAGAATGAACCTTGGTGCTGATTTAATGACTGTGTTGTTTGATTGTATGGTTGGTTTCTGATTGAGATTTGCTTATGAGAAAGGAAAGACTTTGAATTTTCTGAAAATGTTAAACACTGCTTCTTTGAAAATGTTTTGAACGATTAGCTATATGATTTTAGAAGTATTCATAAGACAATGATAGTCACAGAATCTGAAAACAGTTTTCTTATTGAATATCTTCTTATGACAACTTTGAAACTCCGTGGTGAGACCGTGTGGTTAGGTTCTCACCCCCCCTACAGCTTTCCTTTTTCAGGAACCAGATGAAGGAGCGTTAAGAAGAGTTATACTGCGTTTGGTTGATATGTTGTTGTATTAATTAGATTATTTTCTTCCCTCGTCATTGTTTTTACAAGTTTGTAAGAGGGATAGGAATTGTATGTTTTATATGTATAATATATTATGAGTTATTATGTAAGGAGTCTTGTATATGAACCTAGATCTCTGTTTTTTTTTTTCTAAAGATAAAGTATTTATTTCCGGTTTTAAAAGAAATCAGCGGTACAGAATCGAGTCACAGGCTCCTATTTTAGTATTTAGTATGTATAGTAGTCGTAATATTCCTTGCTATCAGAGTAGCGCAGCCGGAAGCATGACTTCTGATAGCGAGGGTGTTACATTATGGTATCAGAGCGGTCCTTCCTGTAGAGCCTGAGGAATGGACCGATTATGCTTCAATTGCATACTCTGAGCGTCTGTCATGTAATAGGTCTCGTTCAGATAATGAGAATTAGAGTTTTATACACATGACGGACTATTGATTAATGCCATTAGTCTTGCATTGCATAATTCCTGGTATTAAGTTTGGCCGGCTTAATACTAGTAAACTATGTATATGGAAGCACCAATGGGTTATGATAGACAATATGCGAGTCATAGATAACGCGAGTTGCGGGTTTTGGGAGCGTTAGAAATTAATTCTTGAAGTTAGTTGACATGTGATCCTTATCTGTGATAGGTGTTAGTTTTACCTTTATCATTTGCATTGGAAATCCTTGATTCAATGCTTTTCTTGAGATACGGTTTGATTCTCTGTCAAATTATATTTCTGACTATCTCCTGGATTCTTGATGTTATGGTCCTCAATTTTACGTTCTCTTATAAGAACTTTGTACTCTAATTTAATTGGAATTTGCTTCGATCAATATATTATCTTTCTTCTTCTTGTTCCTAGCAAAATTTTCTGATTTAGATTCTCTCTATGACTTGATATCTTGCCTCTATGCTTTGCACCATATGCGTATTCTTCCCTTAACATGCGCCTACTTATTCCATAGATTCTTAACATCACAGTTTTAGGTTCTGCATTCTTCTACTTAAACGAGGTAATTTATCGATGAAATCTGAACCTGTTTTGCCGTAATACATCCTATCTTATAAAGCCCTCTTGTAATTTTTGTTTTGGGTCTTCAAAGTAATTTTGGTTTGATTCTCCTCTTGAATATTTTTCAAAATTCTTGAAAGAATATTTTTGCTCATAGCTTAATTAAGTTTATTTTATAAATTTTTCATATTTTGTTTTAATTTGAGTTGTTTTAATGTAAAACCTTATTTAAACATTTCATGTCTCTTTTGAGAAAGTGAATTCGTTTCTTTTTGAGATTATCCATTCTTTGTTAATGCTACCAATGACTATTAGTATTATTTTCGACTTAGCTCAAACCCAGTTTAAATAAATGCACCGTTCTTCCTCTTGATCGTTCCTATCGAAGTTCTTAAATTCAAGTTTCTTTTTAAGATTACAATTTGATTTTCTACCAAGATTTTCAGTAAAATGTTTTATCCTTAGCCTAACTAATTTTTATTTCATAAATCTTGCATAATCTAGCTCGACTTGAATTTGTTTTAAACAAGATGTAATATTTACGTTTTAATTGACTTTCTTGAATTCTGTAAACAATTACCCTATTCTACTCTATGGTTTCTATTGAAGATCTTTGAAATCAAAATTCTTTTCTATTTGTACTTCGATTTTTTCTGTCCGGCACACTTTATGATTTTTGACCATTCTTGTTTGTTGGTGACTCAAACCATTTCTTCAAATACTTGTAAACATTGTTTTAAATCATTTGCAAACTTTGTATGTCCTTTATTCGGCCTAAATTTGTTTCGGCTAAATATGTTAACTTTTCTTATGATTTCTATTGAAGTTCTTTGATTCAGATCTCCTAAAAAAAATGTAAATTGACTCTCCTTCTGGAATATTTCATTGTTATTGCGCATTCTTGTTAAATTGCGATTCTATTCATCCTTTTGACTTCATGCGAGCGTTGCCCTTGTCATTTGATTTGCTCTTCCTAGGTATTTTATCCCTTTAAGTAAACTCAAGTGCTTCGGTGTCATGTGCAACCCCTAAACATGGGTAACAATATGTTAGTTTTTTTTAGTACCCAGCTTGTTGATGCAGGAAGTAAATTTGGTGAGTTTGAAAATATCGCAGGTTATGGCATTTAATTTTGCTCTGGTGTGTGTTTGAGCACGTGTCAGATTGCTAAGTTTTCGAACTAAGATCGATTGTTTAGATTGACGCATAACAATGAATGAGTTTAAAACCCTTATTGAGATTGAACTAGACTTGGAATACTGGGGATTGGTTATGGCTTCCATTTCTTGAAATTCTCCCATTCCGTTTTTAAACTTGGAAAATGTTTTGATGAAGTATAACTGGATTTTCTTTTGACTATATATCAGTTTTATGCATGCGTTTGGTTAGTGAAGCGCTTAAATATTTTTACTTGCACCTTTTCAAACTTTACATAATCTCTTACAACCTAAAATTGTATTCAAGTAATGTCACATCTATGTTTTGTTATTCTTTTACAAATATGTTGTATATTTTTCTTTTGAAATGTAAAATTATTTTCTTAAGTTCCGATTATTGTAAACGATGCATTCGAAAGAGTTTCATTCCTATTCGAATCTTGTGAATTGTCTTTGGACTTAAATTTTCTTTTCTATAAACCTCATACTCCTTGACTCAGCTTGAATTCATATCAAACCGTTGTATTGTTTTCTAATCCTCAAGGTTGTCTCTTAAATTCTTGTGAACGTCATCCTTGTCACCTGACCTCATCTTATGTCTTGTAACCTTTTAAATAACTCGGGAATTGCTTTAGAGTCACATATGACCTTTGGGCATAGCGAATGAAACGTTAGTCTCCTTAGAATGCTGCTCGTGAGCGTAAAAAGATGAAGCAGTAAGTGTGTGACGTTATAAGGGGCTGTAGTAGTTTTGTTTCCATGTGAAAATTTGTGGGTGATAGGTTTATGACCAACTTTTTTTTGGGTTGTGAAGTGATTGATGAAGTTGCAAATTGAAGTTCTGAAGTGGATACGACATTGGTGAGCGAACGTTTTACCCATTGTTTAAATACCAGTTTGCTTTGTAGCCATTTTGCCACATTAACTATAACTTTGCTTTGTGAACGCCTATCTTGTATCTCCTGCCTTATACCATAATTTACCCTTATATTTAAATCTTATAGTTATTCAGTATTTGAACATCTATATGTATAAATATGCTAAACTTTCTTGCTTATCTAAAACACATTTAGAAAGTAAAGTACTGTTGTTTTAGACCACACTTTTCCCTTACACCTAAGTTTTACAAATTATTCGATATTTGGAAAATTAATACATATATCTGCCAAGATCTCTGTTTTTTTAAAAGTATTCAAAACTATTTTAGAATGTTAGGTATTAAGTTAATTTTCGAGGACGAAAATTTTTATAAGTGGGGTAGGATGTAAGACCTCTAAATTTTTAAAAGTTATTAATTAATTATTTACGATACATTATATTTATTTAAGACTGTATTTTGGAGATTTTTATATAGAAGTTGAATAAACTCTTATTTTTTTTATTTAGAGTTCTTATAATTGAAAAATAGTGAATATTTTATATGCCTTAATTTTAAATATTTATATTTTTAACCTTATCTACAAATGAAGGAGAATTAGTTTATTTATCTCCAATTTTTATTTAATTAGCATTTAATCGAAACTAATTTATAAATTTATAATTGAAAGGTATTTTAAAGATAGATATTTTATATTTAATTTAATATAATATCTCTTAATTTTATTACAATTTAACAAAACCCCAATTTTCTAAAAATCCCTAATTTCACATTTTTCCCAAATTAAACCCTAATCCTAAAATCAAACACACAAAACCCTAACCCCTTTTAACCTAACCTTAATCTGCCAAGCCAATGTTTCCCTTCTCTGACCAAACCCTAGCCGCCACATTCATTTTAATTTTTCCTAATCTAACCTGCAGAAGGAAGAAACCAAAGAAAGGAGAAAAAGAAAGAAAGAAAGAAAGGGATGAGAGGAGAGGGGAGCCGCGGAAAGGGAGAAGGCGGAAGAGAGGGAGACAGCGCCGGTGGGCATCACTGCCACCGTCGCTGCCGCTGTGCCGTCAGGAGGGAGATCCGAGGGAGAGAGAGAGAGCGTGGAGTTGAGGGAGCAGAGAAGCGCGCCGCCACCTCCAGACGCCGTTGCCGCCGCCGTTCGCGAAGAGGGAAGAGAGAGCTCGCGGGTGAGAGAGGGAGCGTCGCGCCAGCCACTGACCTCGCGTTCGTCGTCATCTTTGCGGGACTCATGCCGCCGCCGTCACCTCGCCGTGAAGTCCGTCGCCGCGTCGCCGTCAGGAGTCCGAATCTGAGGGAGGAGAAGGGCTGTGGTCTTTCTGTGCCGCCGCGTCCTACCACCGCTGCTGCTGGGCCGCCATCACTATGAGGAACAGAACGCATGAAACAGAGGATAGGGAGCTTCGTGGGAGCTCCGCCATTGCCAATGCCGTCACCGAAATCGGGCCAAATTCACCGGTAACTCTACTTCCTTTCTTGAAAATCTGTTCTGCTTCTAGCTTGTGCCACTATTCTGATTATTGTTGGTGTCTCCGTTGCCTTAATCACATGGAGTGAGGCTAATGCCGCTAGGATGGGTGTCTAGGTCTGATTTCTGTTCTTCTGCCGCTGAGAGCTAACACCAGAGCTATTCCTAATGATTCGTATTTGAGCTGGTTTGATTTTAAAAAGAGATTTATTATGGGCACTGATTCGCTTTGAAAATAATTTGATATTGGAACTAGCTGAATCTTGGAAAATGATTGAGATTTGAGAAAAGGTTTGAGAAATGTTTGGATGGGACCCGAAAAGGGTGACAGTGTCCGAGTTTTAGAGGAGATGCTGTCGAAATTTTATAAAATTAGAAGTTTCATTTGAAGTAGTTATTTTAAAAGGTTTAGTTTTAAGCATTATATGATTTAAGAATACTTCATTTATCAAAGAAAAAGTTATGTTTTGGGATTGAGAATTGTTAGTGAACGAAACAGAAAGAAAAATGATGAGGATTGATTTGAAATATGATTTTTGAATGAATTTGGAAATGGATGTGGATTGACGAATGATGATGACATTAAAAATGATTTAGATATTGATGAATGATGATTTACATGGCTTATGAATTTGAAATATCTGAGATACGAGGTTCCCTGGATTAAGTGCCGTGGCTTGCCACCACGTGTACCAGGTTGAAAACTCGATACTCTGTTGACCCTACGATGTAAGTGTGTGACCGGGCACTATATAAATTCCCGGGAATGTTACCCCCATTGAGTAATATTGATTATTTGAGAAAAAACTATGCATAGACTCTTGGGGATGCACGTCGGGGGACAGTCTAAGTACAATTCAGACTTGTCGGGTTGGCTGGATAACCGACAGATGAGCCTCATCAGCCATAGGACAGGCATGCATCATATGCATTTATATGCTTTGCTTGGGTGTGTACTTGTTTTGGTTTGCCTAATTGTTAAACTGTTCTTAACTGCTACTTGAACTATTTGCTGTAACTGCTACCTACTTGTGCTTTCCTTGTCTGTCTTGCCTGTCTTGCCTGTGTTTGTCCTGGCGTGCTACATTTGAGAATGAACCTTGGTGCTGATTTAATGACTGTGTTGTTTGATTGTATGGTTGGTTTCTGATTGAGATTTGCTTATGAGAAAGGAAAGACTTTGAATTTTCTGAAAATGTTAAACACTGCTTCTTTGAAAATGTTTTGAACGATTAGCTATATGATTTTAGAAGTATTCATAAGACAATGATAGTCACAGAATCTGAAAACAGTTTTCTTATTGAATATCTTCTTATGACAACTTTGAAACTCCGTGGTGAGACCGTGTGGTTAGGTTCTCACCCCCCCTACAGCTTTCCTTTTTCAGGAACCAGATGAAGGAGCGTTAAGAAGAGTTATACTGCGTTTGGTTGATATGTTGTTGTATTAATTAGATTATTTTCTTCCCTCGTCATTGTTTTTACAAGTTTGTAAGAGGGATAGGAATTGTATGTTTTATATGTATAATATATTATGAGTTATTATGTAAGGAGTCTTGTATATGAACCTAGATCTCTGTTTTTTTTTTCTAAAGATAAAGTATTTATTTCCGGTTTTAAAAGAAATCAGCGGTACAGAATCGAGTCACAGGCTCCTATTTTAGTATTTAGTATGTAAAGTAGTTGTAATATTCCTTGCTATCAGAGTAGCGCAGCCGGAAGCGTGACTTCTGATAGCGAGGGTGTTACACCTGGAAGGGGCAGGAAACTGGCGTTGGACGCCAGTTTTGGGCCTTCTAATCCGAAGCATAGTATAAACTATTATATATTTCTGGAAAGCTCTAGAAGTCAGATTTCCATATCCGTTGAGATCGCTCCATTTGAACTTCTGTAACTCCAGAAAAGCTCTTCCAAATACAGGTAGGTCAGATCTAGGCAGTATCTGCAGTGCTTTCTCTGTCTCTGAATCAGACTTCTGCTCCAACTCCTCAATTTCAGTCAAAAAATATCTGAAATTGCCAAAAAATACAAAAACTCATAGTAGAATCCAAAAATATGATTTTAACACTAAAACCTATAAAAACTTAATAAAAACTAAATAAAAACTACTAAAAACTATATGAAAATGATGTCAAAAAGCGTATAAAATAGGGGTGTGCATGGCCCGGTCCGGTCCAGAGACCCGGCCCGCCTCCGAACACTTTAGGGGCTAATTTGGTGTGATTTCACCAGGTCTAGGGCCGGGTAAGGATCTCAAAAATAGACCCGGTGGCCCGATCATCATACACAATTAATATTTTATATTATTAGTGATGGATGATGGTTATTCTTATGTGGAATTTAAGTATAGTAAACCTTAATATTTTGTGTTATTAATTATTATAAGACTATAAGTTAATATTTTATATTTAAAATGCATAAGATTTTAGACTAATTAATGCATAATATTGTGTTATTTGTATTGATTTAAATATTTGGTGTTATTAGACAATATTAGTATTGGTTATGGTTATGCTTTAATTTTAGAGAAGTGTTGGTTCTTATTTTATTTTTCTAAGTGAATTTTACCATGTCAAATAATGGTTAGAGTATTAAAAATTTGGATATATTAGTTTATGATAATTATAATTATACTAATTATAGTGGTTATATAACTTTGTCAACACTTTAAGTGTTGCTATAAGTAAGGCCACACTCTTATATTTTGCAACACTTTATATTTTTATTTTCAAATAAAAAAAATTAACATTAAAAATATATTATTTTAATTTTAAAAAATGTTGTCAAAGTTGTATAATTAGGATAACTACAAAAATAATAGCTGCCACATGAATCTTTCATTCCTTAAGGAAGTGTGTGGTGTAGCGATGAACGTAAAATAGTTTGTATGAGCTCATACTTATGGAAATACTATGACTAATATGATAGTGTTGTGAACTTGTGATAGATTTGGTACATACCGTGATACTCTGGCTATTGATTTATTGTGGATTAAGCATCATGAACTTTAGTGAAGGTGTTACTCTCTTCCTTACGAAATATCTAAATAATATTTTTTCTATTTGAGAAAAGGACAAATAGGTCCCTGACTTTTCACCCTGCGAACATTTTCGTCCCTAACCATTGAAAAATACTTTTAAATCCCTGACCTTCACAAAAGTTGGACGGATGAGTCCCTCCGTGCAAATGCCTCCGTCAAACCTAACAGAAAAGTCTGATGTGACTCATGTTCTGATGACCTGGCGTTACGGGTGAACACGTGGCATATAAATGGAAGGACAGTTTTGAAAACTGGACAAATAAGTCCCTCTTCCTCAAAACTACGTCGTTTCATGTGCAGCCCTAATCGTTAAATTGATTGCATTTCTTCGTGTAGGCTACTGGCGAGGAGTTCTACCTGCATTAACAATGACTACCAATGGAGCATCATCAACCTCAAGAAGAAGCATCAGTGGAGTAAGATAAGACAATTCAACTTCAAGCTCTGTTTCGTGTGTTGTGCATGCTGGAGACCTAAACGACGGCGTCGCCTCGAGGTGCTTCTGTGGAGTTTAAGCAATAATGTATATGTCAAGGACCATTAGCAACTCTAACAGAATCTTCTTGGGTTTTCCATTCTATAAGGTAAGATAAAAAAATTGAGAATTTTGATCTGAAATAGTTCTAGATAGTAAATGATTTTGGGAATTTTGACAGGGAAAGCAACCGCATTGCAAATTTTTTGTTTGGATCGATGAGAATCTTGCAAGAATTGGAAGCAATGGTTGCACCTCTGATAAAAAGACATACGGGTGACAAAGATGTTGAAGTTGTCGAATAGGAAGAGGAATTAGATCAGAGGATGACTGTTTTGGAGGAGAAGATTATTGCTTTAGAAAAGAAAAAAACCCATTAACTTGGTGTATTTGTACAATTGTATGTAATGTTTGTGTTGCTTTTTATGTATCTAGTTTTTGAGAAATGAATTATAGAAATTAGAATAGAAAAATGGGTTGTTCTAGATTTTTGTTGTGTATTGAAACATGCCATTTAGTCTATTTGTATCCTGTAATCTAAATGTAACTCAATTTATGATTTCAGTATGCTGTCGAAGTTATGTTTTCAATATCTAAAGAAACATTGAAATGTTGAAGAAATATACTTAAAAATTTCATACATAAACACATAACATTGATCGAAAGTTATATAAACAACTTTGTCACAGCCAAATTTCCTAAAAGCTTTCCGAAAGAACAAATCTCCTAAAGTGTATAGTTTTATGAAGCTTAACATCACAAAAGTAAGCCTCAAACACATAATATAGATCCTAAAATGCAGATGTGCATAAATAAGTCTACTGAAATATGATTCCAAGTTTCCTAAAAGCCATTACAAGGCATAGTGGGATGCCCAAGATCACATAGTTCTTCACTTCTTTGGATTGATGGAGGTGGATTAGGAATGAATTTGAACAATCTAGTTGTGGCAGTGCTTGCTGCTGCCAATGTCTCCTTGGTAGCTGCTGTACTTGGTCATGGGATGACTTGAGATGAATGTGGACTAGGTAGAGCACCTTGAGATTGAGATTGTGGTGGTCTTTGCTGACTTGGAGGTGGGAGTGGACTGGGACAAAGTGGACCTGATGGTCTGAATATCTTTTGCTTGGGCCTCATCTTTGATGAATTAGGTTGAACTTTTTGGTGGGTTGTAGATGGAACTTGAAGTGGAGGCCTAAATGGTGTCCTTCTAATTACAGGACCTGGCTTGACTTGGTGTGCTGCTGGAGCTAATGTTGCAGGCTTTGGTGTTGCTGCCACAATGATGAAAGGATTTGAGGTCACAACACTTGAGACCTAGTTGACATGTATTTCAAGTAGTCATAAAACTTAGGGTAAATAAATAATTGAAAAGTCAACAATTTACACTAATAGGATTAACTTACTACTGGAGTGTGTTGCTGACTATTATTGTAATGATCCTGGTTAGATGGAGCACTTTGGGTGTTAGGAGCATACTATCCAATTATGTTGACCTATTAGTCTCCTACTAATATTAATTCCCTAATCATACATTAAACAGACACATACATCCTGAAGCATTAAAAAATTAGACTGATTACTCCTTAAGTACATTACTTACATTATCATTTAGAACTGATTGTGACAGTTTGAGGACTACTAATGATTGAGATGTGGCACCTTTCTTGGCCTTCTTTATCTTAGATTTTTAGTTGGGGTCAGATGGAGCACCCTTATATGTCTTGTAATTATGTCACATTGTACCACATTTACTACATGTGACTTTAAATGATCTCTTCAGCTTGTCACCTTGTTGCATCATTGACTTAGCAGGATCCTTCTGTCTGTTGTGCACTTTTGGCCTGCCTATTGATCTCTTTATGATGGGAGGATTTGGCCTTGAATACTCAGTCTTTGTCCAAAACTCTTCACTTGGCACACGTTGAATACAATGTGCATATGTCTTATGGATTGACTCCATGCATAACCATGGATGCATATATTTCTTTGGATGATCATGTCTCTTCCTGATTGCTGCAATTGCATGGGTACATGGCATGCCTAAAACAGAACAACTTCATGAACTAATAGCAAGTAAACCCTATTATTGAGAAAATACTTCACAATTAATTAAAACTAACCAGTCAGCTACCATTTGTTGCATGAGCAGGTTTGCTTGACAAGACCCACATCCACCTTTGTATTTTTACGACTCACTTCAAACTTCTTGTGTTCATTGTCGCCTATCCACTCTACACGCCATTTGTTGCTGGGCCTTATTAGACGCTCCATCCTCTTCTGTTGAACAGGTGCAAGCTTTCCAGGATAATTGTCAAGTAACTCCTTATGCTTGACCATCCTCCTCATCAGATAGCATCTAATTTCTTCACACATTGTGAGAATAGGCTTGCTTCTATAGTTTACTATCTTTGCATTGAACACCTCACACATGTTATTTATGAGGTTGTCCACTTTTGGTCCATGTGAGAAATATGCCTTCACCCAAGTTGCTTGCTCAAATTTTGCAGGTATTCCTATGCACCCTGGTTTATTCCTTTGAACTTCTCCATTTGTTCCTTGAATTCTGGTATGGTGGTGCATTTAGCACAGTCCCAAACCACCTCCAGAATATACAAATTCTTAAACCCATTGATAAAGTTTTTCCAAATGTGCATCACACAATTTTGATGATGGCCATTCGGCATAACTATTTTCAATGCAAGTAGCAATCCCTAACACAGTACATAGTGAACTAGCAGTTAATACTAAACAGTTGTCAATACTAAACCAGCAGTCAATACTAAACAATTATTAATACTAAACCAGTAGTCAATATTAAACAGTTATATTAAACATTTGTAAATAATTGCAACATTAAAACTAGTAGTCAACAATAGTCAACATTAAACAATTATCTAACTAAAACAGAAGCTAATAGTAAATAATTGCATAAGTAAAACCGAAGCCAATTTTAACCAATTGCATAACTAAAACAAAAATCAATTGTGAACAAATGGCAAGTAATTAAAGGATTATGAATTTTACCTTTTGTTGGTCGGACATAAAATTTCAACCATGAGTCTGCACATCCCCTACATCCTCTTGGAGTAGAGTCAAAAATCACTTCCAAGACTCCTTAGTTTCAGACCTTGCAACTCCGTAAGCAACTATATAAAATTGGTTATTTGCGTCCTGAGCCACTGCTGTTAGGAGTTGTCCACCATAATATGTCTTCAGAAAACAACCATCAAGATGTATCAGAGGTCTATATCCACCTTTGAAGCCTTGCTTGCATGCCTCTAAACATATATAAAGCTTATCAAACACATGGGGAGATTGAGGAATAGGAGTGACACATAGTTCTACTCTAGACCCTGGGTTGCTTCTTAAAATCTCAAACAAGTAATCTCTCACATTACCATACTATTCTCTCTCATTGTCTATGATTCTCTCTCTTCCTCTCTAACTGCTCTATTGACCATTTTTGGATGTGCAGAATGAGTGAGAATTCTTCTCTTCTCTTAGAAAGTCAATAGCCTCACTTATCCTCATAAAGGTTGTGTACTCATTCTCTTCTCAACCTTCTTACTAATCCAATATTAATCAGCCGCATTACTTCACAGGTCACTTGCACTTGTATGATCATTTTTGTAAGTCTTCACTTAATAGCATTGCAGAAATTTGTTGTATGATAAATGAACCAACCACAGACACTCATCATCCATGCATCCCTCCCTCACTCTTTCATTGTCATTCTTAATCCACTTAAGCTCCCTACCCTCAGCAATGAATGAGTCTTTCACAACTTCCTTAAATATTTCTATGGTGGCAAACCTGGTCCCTAATTCAAACCTTCCATCTCCAAAAGTATAATCATCATTGAACTCAGGAAATTTATGCTTGCTGGATTCATCATCTGATGATAGATTCATAATCATATATGGGGTCATCATCATCATCTTGAACTTCACTCATATAGAACCTAATATTTTGGTCTCTATTGGGTTGTGGGTCTATGTTGGGTTGTGGGTCTCTGTTGGGCTTTACATTAGGACCAGGCCCAACATTAGTTCTGCCCTTCTACTCATTGGGCCCAGTCCTGGCCTGATACCTTTGAGTAATATTAGATGCACTTATCGAGCTTGATGGTGTTCGAACCTGGGAAGAACTACTCCCCCAACTTGGAGGAAAGGTAGAAGAAGTGCAAATCAGAGATCATCTTGAAAAGACAACGAATATAAGGGCTAACCTAGCAGGAGGTCTGAAAGCACAACTCATGGACCTTATACGAAGAAATTTCATCCTCTTCGTGTGGAAAGCCTTTGATATGCCTAGTATAGATCCTGACTTGATGTCTCATAAGCTTGCTGTATACCTAGGTTCCTGACCTTATGAAAGTTCAGACTCAAATAGGGGCACTATTCATACCTTGGTCCAAAAAGATAAAGCCAAACCCATTAAGTATAAAGGCCCACCAAGAGCCTTCACTTACCCGACCTCTTAAGAGGTCGGACACAACCAAACTCCAACTTTACTTATCCAAATAAGTAAGTGTCTCTCCAAATCTCTCATACTATCTCTATCTGCGCTAAAAGATAAATCCTAACAAACTCCTAAGATAAAGGGAACGGTTATCCACCAACAAAAGTGAAACTACTCCAAAAAGTGGTTATTCATTCTACTATAAATACACTGACATCCCTCAGATATATTCACGTTCTAATTTACTAAAAAAACCTGCCTAAATTCCTTCCTAACTTAAGCATCGGAGTCTCTTGCAGATATCACACCCACATCCTCAAAAGGAATTCGGACGGCGACACCTCAGCCTAAGAACAAGTCGGACGCTGTCTCACTGAAAATTTGAACCACACATTCAGGTTCAAATCAACGTTTTAGGTAACTCAAAAACAAAGTATATATTTTAAAAATAAAAATATTAGAAACCAGCACTTTTAGTATAAAAAAGAAAGGAGTTAGCTAATATTAATTAAAAAAAGGAAAAAAACAAATAAAATATTGATCGCCTACAAATACAAGAGAATGTATTTCATAAAAAGAGTGTCATTTTCTTTAGGAAAAAAAATACACTATGCTCATAAAAATAAGGTACCTAACAAAATAAAATAGAAATACAAATCACATGGAATAGATTTTTTAGTAGTTAGTAGAGAAGAAACTCAACCCGAGACACGGCTGGTTTCATTTTCATATTAGTTACTTTTTTGTTCTCTTTCTTGTCATTGGATCTTCCTCCCAAGTCATCACACGCTTAAATCCACCAACGAAAATACTTGGTTGATTCCGTAATATACGCCCAAAACCAATGGCAAAAACTTAAACCCCTCGATTTTAAATAGAACACCCCTTACTCCATTCCACATTCTTAGTTGGCTCAAAGTGTGGAATCACTTTCTCCCTCTCCCTCCAATCCGCCCCTCACCTGTTCAAAACTCATTGCCCTCTTTCCTGTTACGAAAATGATGCAGGTGATCAGTTCTACTATTCCGGCACACACTCTTCACATGTTCCAAGCAAGGCGGGCTAGCTTTAGGTGCCATCTTTCTCCCTTGAACCCCGACAACAACAACGGTAAGCTGACGTCATCGCCTTCTTCTTGTTCCACGTCAGCACCCAAGAAGGCACTAACCTCCACCACCGACTCAACTCGCTTGCACCTTGCTAACCTCGACAGGCTCCTCCACAAGGACTCGCCGCCACCACCATTGACACAACTCGCTAACCAACAACAAGAACAGCAGAACGGCGTCAAGGAAAGGGAGCAAACCACTACTGAGAAGAGGGGGAAGAGTGTTTTGGAAGGTCTCAACTTGGCGAGGTTGTGGCCTGACATGAAGGCCACGGAGGAGATGTCGCCACGCCACCTCAAACGCCTTCAGCGGATGCTGTCCAAGACGGCGGAGTACTCGCCGCGGAACGCCCTCGGAAGCCGGTGGAGGGAGTACCACGGCAGCAACGACTGGAAGGGGATGTTAGATCCCCTTGATGAGAATCTCCGCCGCGAGGTGGTCCGATACGGCGAGTTCATCCAAGCGGCGTACCATTCCTTCCACTCCAATCCCGCCATGTCGGAAGAGGGACCCCCGTCTCATCGCCACGTTGCACTTCCCGACAGGTACTACAGGGTCACCAAGAGTCTGTATGCCACGTCATCGATTAACATGCCGAAATGGATTGATGATGTGGCACCAGATCTTGGATGGATGACCCAGAGATCCAGTTGGATTGGGTACGTTGCAGTTTGCGATGATAAAAGGGAGATTGCAAGGATGGGCAGGAGGGACATAGTTATCTCCCTCCGTGGAACCGCGACGTGTCTTGAATGGGCTGAGAACATGCGGGCACAATTGAATGACATGCCCGAGGAGGGCCAAGGAAAGCCCAAGGTGGAGTGTGGGTTCTTGAGTTTGTTCAAGACAGAAGGAACTCACGTGCCAAGCCTGGCAGAGTCCGTGATCGAAGAAGTGAAGCGACTCATGGAAATGTACGAAGGAGAAACATTGAGCATAACCATCACCGGCCATAGTTTGGGTGCGGCATTGGCTTTATTAGTGGCTAATGAGATAACTACTCGTGTCCCTGAAGTGCCTTCTGTGGCAGTTTTTTCTTTTGGTGGGCCTAAAGTTGGTAACAAGGCCTTTGGTGACAAAATCACTGCCCAAGGAGTTAAAGTTCTAAGAATTGTGAATTCCCAAGATGTAATCACTAGAGTACCCGGCATGTTTGTAAGCGAAGAGCTTGAGCAAACGATAAGGAACTCTAAAATTGGCGGTGTCCTTGACATGTTTGATGACAACACACCCCTCGCTTACTCCCATGTGGGAGCCGAGCTGCGAGTTGACACCAAGATGTCGCCGTTTTTGAAGCCGGACGCTGACATGGCCTGTTGTCATGACTTGGAAGCATACCTTCATTTGGTGGATGGGTTTTTGGCTTCTAATTGTCCCTTTAGGGCGAATGCTAAAAGAAGCTTGGCAAGGTTAATGCAAGATCAAAGTGCTAATGTAAAGAAATTGTATATTAGTAAGGCTAAAGCCTTGAGTTTGAATCTTGAAAGACAAGGATCCTTCTCCATGTCACTTGAGAGGCAAGGATCGTTCTCAATGTCTGGTTGTTTGCCTAGCCCATCATAAATGAAAGTCAGATTGTAAATACATATATGGGAACACATTGGTAAATATATCATGTATTTCATGTTGATATATAAGCTAATTTATAATGATACATAATGGGCCATACTCAATTGCCATATACAAGTTTTAGAACTCATGATGACTTAAGCTAAGGGCTAAGGCCCTCACACTTATTGAATAACTTTCAAGGGCTATAATCCCCTTTTCAGGGTGTTCAGACCCTAGGCTGTTGTGCACCGTACCAATTATTCATGGCACCAAAATAATGACCCTACCAAAAGATCCAAAAGTTGATAAATGGTGGTGCAAAATTAGGTAAAGACAGATGGATTAAAGACGATGGGGATTTGGGAAAATTCAATTCATATCTTCCACCTGGTCGAAATGAAAAAGAGGATAGAAGGAGATGGAAACACACAAAGGATAAATTTTTTTCTGCAGCATCAATCTATGAAGAGAGTATTCTAGATTTAGAAGGGATGAGTTTGGCTTGGAGAATGGAGATGAAGAAGGTGTCAGTTGAGAGAAAAATTGTTGAGTGGTGAAAAGAGACTTGATAAGCATCCCAATTCACTGAGGAGAATTAATGAGCTAAAATATTATAATTGAAAAATTTATTTTGTATAGAAGAGAGGATAACAGATGTGTAAATTGTCTGACTATTGAGTTAGATTTTGATATTTTGTTTTGAAATTTCTCTTCTTCAGAGTTAGTAAAACTCTTTTAGGATAATAAAACAGGGGCTATCTTATTTGTATCTACTACTCTTTAATTTGTTTTTTGTCTGAAGTTTTTTAGCCCTATTTCAATACCAAAAACAATTAGATAAAGACAAATGTAAAATTGATTTAAAAAAAATAAGTATTTTTGTCTCTTTAAATAAATATTTTAAATTTAAGTCGTGATAATGAAAAATAGTTTTTAGAATAATTATAAACTGCTCAATTATCAAAATATGGCACTGTTTGAATTAGGATATAGAAATTGGAATTCTGTTCTAAAAAAATTTAAAAAATAAGATAAAAAAATTGGACCATTCAGTTTTAATTTCTCCTATAATTTAAAAAATATAAAAAATTATAATGTTAAGAGTGGATCACTCATCTTATTTTTATAAAAAAAAAAGTCAGCCAGATTTATTACCATATACTTAAAATAACTAAAAATAATTCCAATGAGCACTGGTCAGTGGTCACCCTCTAACAAAGGCCACAGTTCAACTACTAGATGGTCGCCCTCTAACATTTATTTCCTCATTTATTGGAGACACATTACTCGCACTGTGAAGTATTATTTTTGTTCCCTACTTCCCTTCATCCCCCAGCATATATGAAACATGCCTAACTAAAAAATGGAAAAATAAAATCCTGATGTAAATAGCAAGACATAGATGAGAAAGGTATACCCCCGAACTACTTTTGATTTAAGAAGTGTTCTTATACCCTTCTGATATCATACTTTCTTTCACTAGTAGGGGAGAAGCTTCTTCTTTACTATGATTCCAGAGCTGTTACACCCTCCAATTCTTGGGTCTTACCATTATGAATTAACTAAATGTCCTCTGTTATATTTGAGTATAGGGTACATAAAACTTGAAAGTGACTTTTTTTAAAAAAAATATTTTTAAGAGATAATGAGTGCAGAAGTTACCATGCATTATTTATTAATATAGTTTGTTTTAACATAAATGTATTTTTTTTTAAGTACTAATAATACATATAAGTTAGATTCGTTGTATATTTTTACTTTCTTATCAAAATAACTAGCGAATTACATATTTATTGGCTTTCTTTTCATTCACTTTTTTAATTTTTCTTTTTCTTTAATTTTAATTTATTATTATTTTTTTGGGATGGGGGTTGGGAAAACAATTTGTTTAAAGAATCCAAGAATGAAAAGGTAAAAACAGAAAAGAGATATAAAGAGACGTGCTTAGCATGTTCAGTTTTTTGCTATGTTTAAATTTTCCTGTGTGTAATTCTAATTAGACATCTAACATGTTTTTTTAAGAATAAATTTGGTAGTTGTAATAAAGATGCTCTTGAAATAAGTGGATGGAGACACCGACACACTGACATGATGATGTTCTATGGAGTTGTTTCTATAACACATGATTTTCATGTTTTTCTACCCCGTTATAATTCTTTACAGAAACTAACACAAGTGTGTTTGATTTAGTGTTTGAAACATTAAACATATGTTTAGTCTTTTTAAAAATTTTATTTTTTATTTGGTTATTTTTTTCTAAATGTAAAAGTAATTTTATAGTTTAATCCACATTTAAGTGAGCCAAAAAAATTTAATCTTTTTTTTATGGAGTTTTAATTTTTTTATTTTTTATTTAAAAGAAAAAATTCAGTAAAAAACTAATATAAAAATAATATTAAAATCATAAATATTGAAAATATAGCTAAAAAATACTGAGAATACTTCAAAAAAATATTATAATTTATTTTAATATCTAAAATAAAATGATAAGATAATATAAAATAATTATTTAAATTTGTGTTTTTCATTAATTTTTTATCTAAAAATAATTTTAAATAATATAATTCAAACAACATTTAGTTTACTACAATCCATTTTAATATAAAATTTATCAAATATAAATTACACTAATACCAATGGATTAACCATAAAAAAACGTCCCCGAATTATTCTGACGATAACAAAAGTACCCCAAACCTTTGTTATCGACAAAATACTCTTAAATAATTTAAAAACGTGCCAAAACTGCACAATCATGAAAAGAGTGATGAAAACGTGGCAAACAAAAAAGCTAATGTGGCCTGTTATTTTTATCTCACATTTTCTTTCATAGTCCCGCACTCACTAACTCACCTTCTAACCCACTTACCATCTACAGCGGGGCGAACCACCACTGTCGGAGCTCCATCCGCTTTCCTATTCTCTACTTCTCTCCTTGTCTTACTTAACTCATGCTCACTATCCATATCTTCTTCTCTCACTTCCTCTCACTCGCTCTCCCTCTCTCAACAACGCCAAAACATCGAAGTTGATGAAGATGCAACCATGCACCGCATGCATTCCAAAGCCTTACCAAAAATTGTGTCGAGAATCCACTTTTTTATGGATTTTTCTCCCCAGCCAATGGTCCTCGCTCACGCAGCTTTTCCTTGGTAGTAGGAACTAGCATTGCTCCTCCTTGACTAGTTGTCACTCGTACAAATTCTCTCTTGTCAGTGGTCCTCTCTCGCACTACTCCTTCTTTGTTAATGGTCCACCACTGCTTCGGCTTTCTACCGGGGTCTTGATTGTTTTAGTTGTTCTTCTTGTGAAATTTTTTTATTTAGGTTATTGAAGATTACTTATTAATGCTATTATTGTTAATGAATTATGGTTTTAATGAAAATTAAATTTTTTTCTTTTTTAATTTGGATTTGTTTCAATTGATAAAGTTCAATTTGGTTTTGGAAAGAAAATTCAGTTGAAAAAAAGAGAGAATAGTAGATCTAAAGATTTGTTCCGATGCTTATTATCTCCTTCTATTCTTTTGGATATCTGAAAATCAGTCTAATTTGGGTCTCCTTTTTTCTGCATTGTGATTTTGAAGAGGACAATAAATATTGATGGTGAGGAATTGAGAGAAAAAAATCGAGTGAGAGAGAGTGAGAGGAAGTTAGAGAAAAAGAAAGGGAGAGATAGAGAGGGGGATGGAGCTACGACAGTGATGGTTCGCCCGTGGCTCTATCACGATGGACAGAGGTGCTAGTGACTTACTGAGTTAGAGGGTGGGTAAGTGAGAGGAGGTATGAGAGAAGAGAAGAGGGTGATTTTTGTTTCCCACATACGCCACTCTATTTGCCACATCATACCAAAATGTTAACAAACCACCTCTGTTTATATGGATGTGCAATTTTGGTGTGTTTTTAAAATGTTTAAAGGTATTTTTGTCGATAACAAAAGTTGTAGGCATTTTTGTCAGCGTTAAAATAATTCAAGGACATTTTTAGTGGTTAACCCTAATACCAACTCACTTTTAATAAAAATAAAATTTACAAATCAATTTTATGTAAACTTTCGTTCACAAACTTCAATCCAAAGACACAGATTTCAGTTATATACAAGGTTTTGAGAAGCGAATTATACCAGCCAGAACTACATTAATAGATAACTGATTGTCAAATCAGTTTGATTTAGGACAAAAGAGTGTTTCAAATAAATTAATTAATAACTAAAAAATATGTTAAAGAATCGATATATTATTAATGAATCGATTTGATATTTTAGCAATTTAAGAAACAGTGGGCTACATATCTAAGTAATTTTTTATCCAAGTCCATTCAAGTAGGCCCATAACCAAAAAATCCAATCTCATTAAATAAACGTGTATTACATGCATCGAAACCCCCTCCCCCGCCCCCCAAAACGTTACCAATTCATCCGCGCCTTGAATATGAAATAACATTCCTTCTTCACACTCGAAACTGCTACTGGAGAATTTCAAATCTCTCTCAAAATCTCTCAAACCACGTTCGTAACTACTGCTACTGAAGAATCGAGTGAAGCTTTCGAAAGGAAGAAGAAAAAACAAACAAAAAAACAACACAGACTCCACAAGGTATGAGAAAAACTATTCTTATCATGTTTATTTAATTTCTCATAAATCTCACGTTTCTCCTAATTCGATTTTAGGTTTAGTGAATTGAGTTAGTTTGTTTAGTAGATCGACTTATTCTGATTCTATTTTTTTACCATATTTAGGGCATACAAATGGAAAATGTGTTGTTATTTTCTTTCTCTGATATATAATTCGGTTTATCACTTACTTTAATTGATTTCATTTGCATGCAGAAATATTTTTTCTGATTTAATGTTTATCACGTTTTATTTAAATATGAATAGAAATCGATTTATTGGAGTTGGTGATTTACACTCACTTGATTGTTAAGTACTCACTTGAGTTCATTTGCATGAAGAAATGATTTGAAATGTGATTTTCTTGTTGATTTAATGTTTATCACATTTTATTCAAACATGAATAGAAATCGGTTCATTGGAGTTCACTTGATTCTTAAGTGTTCACTTGAGTTCATATGCATGCAGAGATATTTTTTTGATGATTTAATATTTATCATGTTTTATTCAAATATGAATAGAATTTAGTTCATTGGAGTTAGTGATTTACATTCACTTGATTGTTAAGTGCTCACTTGAGTTTATTTGCATGCAGAAATGATTTGAAAATTGATTTTCTTACCGATTGAATGTTTATCACCTTTTATTAAAACATAAATAGAATTCAATTTGATGCCAGGCAAAAGCAATAACAAGGGTGTTCAAGGAAATGAGTTAGCAAAAGAAAGATATTGTCAAAGAAATGAGATTCGGTGCACTGGCACATGTCTCGGAAATAAACGTCTCTCACAAGCTCTTGAGAGAATTGATTGGTTGCTATGATG
Organism: Arachis duranensis; assembly: GCF_000817695.3. Lineage (NCBI taxonomy): Eukaryota > Viridiplantae > Streptophyta > Magnoliopsida > Fabales > Fabaceae > Arachis > Arachis duranensis. The sequence continues at coordinate 34,676,347 of NC_029772.3, read as the reverse complement.
ACTATTATGGATACTTGGACACTCTCTATGGCAGAATATATATAACACCTACCAAGGTAGCAGATGCGCTGGGCATAAATTATGGCGGTAATATAGTCTCTACCGTGTGCTTATTTCGGTTCAGTAGTTTCTTAATTTTCGGTTCATTTGAATACAGAAAATGAAACTGGGATTTTTCTGATTTGTTGCTATTAAAATATTGTAGAGGATCATTTTCCTGAAAAAATTGAGTATAGCAAACTCAGTAAGGAAAACAAGCAGATAATTGAAAGCTTCAAAGGTGCTACATTGGCATCTTCGACAAAATCTGTTCTTAATATGAGTTTTGAAGGGGAGGAAAACCAGAAAAAATTTAAGAGGACTTTTATTGTCTTTGTCCAGAAGTGCTTCTTGCTGCCGATGACAGTAAGCACGACCTCCCCGATCCATAAGCTGCTTGCCCTTTATGTGGGCAACATCTGACAATGGGATTGGGCAACTCATGTGCTGAGCTTCTTGACGAAGGGTATCGAAGCCTAAAGAAAAGAAAAGAAACAGTCCGTTGACGGCTACGTCTTTGTTTTGATGATAATATATTTCCATGAATCCAAGTTCCTTCAGCTGGACGCACATGACGCTCCCAGGCCACCGTGGGTGGCCTACTGGACACAGAGTAATCTGCTCGACCGGATTGCTAAGGAAGCAACTGATACCATGGTAAATTAAACAAAAATTTCCCTTGAAAATTCGGTTCAGATGCTTCTAAGATACACTGCTAACTTACATTTGTGTTTTAGGGACTTGTATACAGAACAGAATCAAAGGGGAGAAATACAACAGAAATATCAAAAACAATTTTTTTAAGGGAAAAAAGCAGAAAAAGGAGAAGATAGAAAAAAATTGTTGTTCTGGCTTCGTCTTTGAAAGAAGACAGTTTTTCTGAATCTGAATCTGAGTATACTTCTCACCATCCCTTGTTGAAAATCATCTATTTATTTAAATCTTTATCTTGTTATTTTAACAAAACATTTTGTATGTATCATAGAGAAGAAGAAGAAATTGAGCAAACGCTGCCAAGCGAATGAAAACAACCAGATAGTGTAGTGAAAAAACAAAGCAAAATAAAGAAGCTTGTTCTAACGGATTCGTAAAGCACAAGTGAATCTGAAAACCAGTAAGTTTGGAAAATGATTATTTTCGGTTCATTGCTGTGTTTGCATGATGTTCATTTGGCTTAGTTTTGCTTGTATTTGCTGAAAATTGTTCATGTGTGCTTGTTAAGTTAATTACAGCTCTGATATTTGTCTCTGGTATAAATTCAATGTATTTTTCTTGATGATTTACTTTATTTTACCATATATTTATTTAATTAATTAAATTTTGATCTTGTTATTTTAACAAAACTTTTGTGTGTGTGTTGCAGATAAGAAAAAGAAATCAAGAAAACGTTGCCACAGAAAAGAAAACAACCACAGAGGGTGGCAAGAAAATAAACCAAAATAAGGAAATTTGTTTTGATGGATTCAGAAAGCAAAACTGAATCTGAAAAGGAGTAAGTTTCTGAAATAATTATTTTCGATTCATTGATACTTTAATTTTCGATTCATTGATACTTATTGTATGAATTTTCAGAAGTGAACAAGTAGAGGACATGACTACTGCAAAAAGAAAAGAAATGTTGGAAATGATAAAAAAAGATCAAAGAGAAAAAATGATAGAGCTTAAAAAATAAATGTTACTCCGAATGATTGTCACTCAACAGATGCGCGAAATGATTTATCGCACACGTAAGATTCAGCTTCTTATATAAAGTTCTTTTTGTTTGTTTGTTAGCTTTTCCTAAAACCTCGTGTAATTTCTCTGGATTTACTAAATAATTTTTTTTTCTTAGACTGCTGACTATAAATTTGGGTAGCGAACCTCTGTTAAAAACTCATACGAGCTCGATGCCATTTGTAAATGCACTGGCCAATACTAGGTAAATTCGGTTCATTTCTAGGTTTAATTGAGGTTCAATGGATTCTAAAAATGAATTTGATGTGCTTTTAATCCTCTGCTTTTAATCTTAGTTGATGATTTTAATTTGGTATCTTTTTTATTAGGAAAAATATCCCGAAAACCCTAGTGAGAGTTATTAGAAGAAAGAAACTGAATAAAAAATAGAGTATAGAAACTCTAACTATGTAAGTTGAAATATTTATGTTGGTCTTCTAGACTTAGGTAATAAGTTTTGTTTAGTTAATCACACGGGATTTGTGTTTAATTGTCAATAGAACTAGACCTGATTGTTAACTACAAATCACTGCTGTTGGAGTAGAAACTCATTCTCAACCTCTCGATATGTGAGTTTTTCAATGTGCAGCTTTCGGTTTCTCAGTACCTATTCTAGTAATTCAATATTAACTTCTTCCTTGTTTATCTTTCTTAGAGCTCCTATTGTGGTGTCTCTTCCAAGTTCTCTTGTGGAAGAGATAATAAAAGAGCAAAACATCTTCAACTATATCCCTTTGGAGAGTCAAACAGAAGAAGCTTCTGTTAATGACTAAGTACCACTTAAAATTATTTTTATTAGTTTTAATAGTATAGGATAATAATTTTGGGTTGTCATTGAACTCTTTTCTATTTAATGCAGCAACTTTCCAGAAGATCAACAACCACCGTGCAAAAAAGCTTCGGTGGCAAGGCAATCGGAAGAAGAAGCACATCTTGATATGTAAGTTTTACTGCTTGTTCAAATCTGGGTAATTTCGATTCATTACACGGTTTATTTGAGGTTTATTTGAATCCAGAAATCAATTCCATGTGTTCTTTATTGGACTCGCTGCTATTTGTTATAGCTGCCCTTCGGAACCAGAAAATCAGGCCAACAAAGAATCTTTACCAAGGCAGACGGAGCCAGAACCTCTGCTGAATGTGTAAGTTTTAATTAATATCATTTTATTAGCTTTTATGTTATATCATATGCTTTTTCATTATTACTTAAAATTTTCCTCTGTTGTCTTGCAGTGCTGTTCCTCCTTGAAAATGAAAAGATGATGCACCTTCCTTCAGCCTTGAGATAAGTCTCCCAACATCTCAACCAACTCCCTCGGTCTCTCAACCGATAGTAACGCAACTTGACATATTGGCGGATGCGGTGATGCATGCTGGGATGACAGCAGCATTGAAATTTGCTGAGGAAACAAGTGTCGGGCCGAGCTTGACCACAACTGCAGGGTATAAAACTCTTGAGATAGAAAAAGAAATCACGGAGGAGCTGAGAGGAAAAGTATTATCATTGGATGACACATTTAAAAAAAACCAAAGATACTACCAATGAATATGACACCATATTCATGTTGGACTATAAAGGACATTTGGATAGGATTAGACAATAGTTTATGCCTTTAATGCCTGGACAAGATGTAGAAAACACGATAAATTCTTTGCCTATTACGTTAACTTTAATGATTTTTCTAAAACCTTTGTACCATATATCTAATGAATTTTCCTCCTATAGGTGGTCAATGCGATGTGTATGCTTTTGAATGACAGAAAATGTCACTGGTTTGAGAAGGAAATATAATGTGATGACTTGCATCATCTACCCTTCTTTCTTGTATAAAGAGGACCATAAAAGAGCATAAATCTCATTTGATCATTGCAATTCGTGCATTATTTGATGAATATTATGGTACATTACTTTGAGATGAGTTGTGCTGAATTTCAGGTGAAAAAGACATCAAAAAGGGGAAGAAAACAACAAAAATAAGCTATGCGTGTGAAGCAGGCGTGCCACTTAGAGCGAGCACCACAAAAATGAACTAGCGTGCCACGCCAGGAGCTGGGCGTGGCACGCCAGTACTAAATTCCAGAGGAGGATTCTCAAGCATTCACATGGGCGTTGCACGCCAGGAACTTGGCGTGGCACGCTAGTACAAAATTCCAGAGAGCAACAATGGAGGACACTAAAGGGGCGTGGCATGCCTGAACCATCACCTTCTATAGGCGTGCCACTTGGTATCAAAGGCGTGGCACGCCAGCATCAAAAAGTCACTTAGGCATGCCACTTAAGGAGAAAATCCCAGAGAGGGGGCTGAAGGCCAATGAAGTCTGGGCGTGCCACTTGAGGTCGAAGGCGTGGCACGCCAGGCTCTCAATCTCACTTAGGCGTGCCACTTGAGCGACCAGGCATGGTAGGCCAATGCACAAAGAGGCCAAAGCAAAGGCTGGGCGTGCCACTTGGTATCGAAGGCGTGGCACGCCAGTCCAAGAATCTCACTATGGCGTGCCACTTGAGTACTGGGTGTGGCACGCCAGCTACTGGAACCAAGGCAAGATCATGGGCGTGGCACGCCAGCCTCTAGGCATGGCACGCTGGTACAAGTTTCCAGAAGAGGATGAAGGAGGTCAAACACATGGGCGTGCCACTTGGCGTCGAGGGTGTGGCACACCATCCATTATTCCTCACTTGGGTGTGCCACTTGAACCCCAGGCGTGGAATGCCAGTGTCATTTAGGAAGCAAAAGCCATTGGGGCGTGCCACTTGAGTTCGTGGCGTGGCACGCCAAACAAAAGAATTACTAGCTTACAAAGGGCGTGGCACGCCCAGTTCAACTTTTCAGAGAGCTTCATCAAGTGTGCAGCAAGGGCGTGGCACGCCGGACCCTGGGCGTGCCATGCTAGTTCAAGTCTCCAAATGTAAGAAGAAGAGGAAAAAGGCTAGGGCGTGCCACTTAAGCTCGAAGGCGTGGCACGCCAGGCTACATGGGTATTAAAAGACCCTGGGCGTGCCACTTGAGCTCGAAGGCGTGGCACGCCAGGGATGTTATTGAAGAGGAGCATGCCACTTGAGGGACCGAGCGTGGCACGCCAAGCCAAAATTGGAGGAGCACGTGGCACGCCACTGAAGCGCCAGCCACACGCCAGCTGGGAAGTCATGCTTATTGAGTTTCTTTTCCCTCCAAATTGTAATTTTCCTTTTTCACTTTTGTAATTCTTTTATTTTGAGAGCTAGAAGTAGTATAAATACCCCCAAGAAGTACTGAAAATGGGGTTAAGCAGTTAGAGAGCTAAGTTTTAGATCCACTTTTACACTTCATCATCTTCTTTACTTTTTGAGTACTTTCCTTTGAGTTACTAGTAACTAAATTCCCTCTCATTGAGAGAGAGAGCTCTGTTATACTTGATGGATTGATGATAGTGAAATTCTTCTTCTCTTCATCTTCTCTTTGATTTTCTAGAAGGAATTTCATTTTCCATGCTTAGTGTTCAATTATCTTGGAAAAGAGATTGAATGCAAAAATGGGTTTCATGGGAACCTTGGAAAAGGAAACATGAAACCATGCTTGAAATCCCTTCTCACACTTGAGTAGGATCTGGGTTTTGGTGTTTGGATATGGTGACATATAATCCTCCCTCTACTTGGACCTATGATGATGTGTGGTATAATCAGGGGCCAAGCATATCTCTCTTCATGAATAATTAGACCAAGGAATTGGCTATTGATCAAGATCTGAGAGATTGAGTCACCAAGGGATTGGAGCTCAATCAATCATGATTGCTAAGAGGTCAATGAGTTGCATGATTGAAGGGGATATAAACTAGAATTGATCCAAAGAGACAACATCTCCTGATCTCAATGAATTTTCCCATTTTCATCTACCACTTTCGTTATAGCTTGCTTTTACATTCTGCAATTCCCCATTCCCATTTATAATTAAGTCATTTATGATTCTGCACTTTACAATTCTGCCATTTATAATTCCGCAATTACCATCTATCTGTCCCGCTTGACTAATTCATCAATTAATTAAAACTGCTCAAATTTACCAATCTCTGTGGATACGATCCCACTCCACTGTGGGTTATTACTTGACGATAATTTTGGTGTGCTTGCCAAAAGAGTGGATTCATAATAAAAAATTTTATGTGGGTGAATTGGGTTAGGTTTACATCATACTGCTGCTAAGTATTCCTTAAGAAATGAATCGAAATGTGTTTTCTTGCTGGTTGAATGTGTGTGACTGCTAGAATATAATGTTGGGACTCTAAGGCGAGAAGTACATTGATCCAAAAACTAACAAGGCATCTCGGATCAATTACTACACGGACTTCCTCCCTTTTCTTGACAGAAGAAAATTGGTATCACATCAATTTGTAAGTTGTGATTTCTAAAACTTCTTTAATAATTCTGTGGTTTGCTATCATTTAGACTGAAATACTCTAATATTTTCCCAAACTTCAGTTGTTTTCCTCAGTTTGCAATGGAAAGTATTGGTGGTTGTGGATTGCCAATGTCAGAAAGAAGGCATTCTATGTGCTTTACCCTATGAAGAAAAAGAAAATTGAAATACCTCAATCAAGAATTACTCTGAACAAATTTGTTGTAAGTTATTTAAATAATACATATTTGTGTGAGCTTTGATTTTCTTCAATTATTACTGAATTAAAATACACTTTTTTTATCCTTTTCAGGGATTATTAGTATCCCAGATGAGGATTTATGCTGGGACAGAACTATTGATGGAGGACGGAAAGTGAGTTGAAGCACAATATATCTCAATAAGCAGACAACGAACAAGGTAAAAAAAACTTTCTTTGCTATAGTGCTATTCTAAATATGTTTTGTTTTATTGTGTCTCCTATTAATCATATTTTACTTATTTCTTTCTTAGTTAAGATTGCAGGATATACCTGATGAAATGGCTGGAAACAATTGAAACTAAAAACATCAAAAAGAGGAAGTATAAATATAAAAACTAGAAACAAGTAAGTAATTTTCAAATTAATAATATTTGATTCATTTCTTATTTGAGTTGGGTTCAAATTAAGTAATTTCTTTCAATTGAATTGTAGGGAGAAATTGATGCCTTTAGGTGGGAGTATGGTCCAACAATTCTGTTGCACAAGATCAATAAATTGATAGACCAAATGATTTAAGATTCTAAAGCCATAAGACTCCCCAAGTCATCTGCTGCTCTCTCAAGCCCTTTTTGTAAATTCATATATGGGGATATAGACAGTAAATAGGTTATAGTTTCAAACATAATTTGTTTAACTCCTTGTAAAAAAATAAACACTTCTTCTTTAATGTATATTTGTGAATATTAATGTAAATGTTAATTGAAATCTAATGTTAATGAATATATGTGAATGTTAATGAAAATCTAATGTTAATGTATATATCTGTTGGAACTGTTTGGGCTGCTGTTTTTTTCTAGGTTCAAAGTGAATGGATTCAAGGTATTTATGAAACATCAAGATCCCAAAAAAACACAAATGAACCAAAAATAATTCACTAGACGAACTGAAAAAGTGTATATATCTATTCAATTTCAGAAACACCTAAACTCTTTGACATAACAAAAAAGTGACCATTTAGTAAAGAATAACATCAATCAGAAGTTAACCCTCATATAACTTCAATGAACCAAATTTCTTTCATAAATGAATGAAAATTACGTTAATAAAACTAAAACTCCTATAATCCTCTCTGAGATAATTTATATCATGTGCATCGTAAAGGCTGGAACTTGACTGAATCATTGATCCACAATCTAAAAGGCTCAACTGCAAAAGACAAAATAAATCATATGCAAAATGTACAAACGAATTTCCCCTAATCGAAAGCAAATCAATGTTACCTCACTTGGAGCTGGCTTTTTCTTTTTCTTTGTTGCGTTTGCGATCTTTTTTTTCATGTTTGATCCCAGTCTGTTCTTAGGACGGCCTCTTATTCTAACACGTGGCGGGCTTTGGAGGTCGTCCACATTGCTTAATGTTGCTTCTTTGTGAGATAACAAAATTTTTCCTTTCTTTTTCGCTTGATATTCTTGCATCTCAGCCAGGACATTGTTAAAAGCCCTTTACAGAATTTCGGTCAGCTCCTCAAATTGTGACGTAAATTCTCAAATATTGTGCGATCGAAATACCAAATTGTCGAATCTCTTGCATCTTGGCTCCAACAGAGGTTCGGCTTGGCTTCTCTTTATATGTGTGTGCCTCCACTTTATGTTCTAACTCCAACATTCCAATATATATTTTGGTGGCACTTTATCTACTCACTCAAAGCTTAAGGCACTCAGAGAATAACGGCATAGTATGCCCATTCACTCAAACAACAAGCACTAGCACTTTACTTTGCGTGATACTGCATCGTATATAACAACAAACTTGTTGAATGTTGAGTTAGAAACATGCTCTATAACTTTGTATGCTATAAAACATAGAGTGGAATGCATTGATTCTGTAATGCAATTCACCTTTTCTCTGAATGGTGCTTGAACTTCTCGTAAGTATACACGTGCTAAAATTGAGCCTCTATTGGTGATTTTGTTGCACACGGCATCACGGTGTGAAAATTTGCAGCATCAAATTCTCTTTCTCTTTGCTCTCTGCTTCCTAGGCAATTATCATATTACTTTACAAATTGAATCAAGGAGCTATTGCGTGTGATAAATGTAACACCCCGTTGCCCTCAATCTTACCTCTAGCCGTAAAGCAAAGGATAACAAAGTGCCACGACAGTTCTAAAGCTTATAATAGGTAATATATATCCAAGAATTTATATAACTAGAAGCTCGATGAAGGAGTAAAGCTCAAAGTCGTATAAAGCAGAATTACAATATGCGAAACATTCACACAAGATACTAAACGTGTAGGTACAAATAGAACAAGACATAATACATATAAAACCTTGTAGATAGCTCCAGGATACACAAGGTAATAATTAAATTAAACAAGATATATATGTAATTATGATATACCAAAAAGAGGATTAGTCACAGCTTGCGGAGTTTAGGCCGGCTAGTCAAACTGAAATATAAAAGAGTTTTGGAAGTTTAAAAATAGCTTATACAACTTATCTCTCAAATCAAGCCTCTAAGGCCACAAAGTCTAAAACAGAAGGGGTGAGCGGAAAGTACTATAACAAAAGTAAAGTGAAATAAAGCATAAGGAATATCATACTCCGCCCTGTCACCATATCCACAAACTCACCGTGGTGGGTTGCGACCTGCATTTAAAAACAATAACAACATATGGTATGAGAACCGGAGGTTCTCAGTATGGTAACAGTGTCCAATATATAAGATGTAAGATTCCTGGACGCCAAAGGCAATCCTAGAACTTCACGTCGATACAGATATTCAAGTTTAACATAAACAAATAACTTAAACCATAAACATGGTATTATATCTTAAGGAATTTCTAACTAACATAGCACCGCTGTCCCACAGCCTTTGCCAACCTAACCTTCATGCGATCCTATCGCCACCGCCTACCGAACATCCTCAATCCCAACAGAAAACACAGGTAATGTAGACAAGTAAAGCACAAGTAATATACATATACAACAAGTACACAAATAGCAAGCAGACATGTGATTCATTTAGGCATAACTGAAGTTAAGCAAAGCAAATAAGCATATAGAATATGCATATGATGAATGCTTGTCCTATTGACTCATGATATCACTTGTCGATCCATAAATGCCAACCCGACACATCCTTCTGAATGTAGCCTTCCTTGCCATGTCAGAGATACAAGCTATGCACACTCATGCAGCAGAGAAATCTGCCATGTCGGAGATATAGGTTCTGCACACTCATGCAGCAGGGAAGGTTATGCAAGCGGGATACAACCCCAACCCTCACATCTCAACGTAGGCGGGAGACTACCTCGACCTCTACACCGGCACTGCTACCTTGACAAGCGAGAGACTGCCATAGCCCTTGCCCGAGGTGCATAGCGACTTGCCAAACATAACAATTCAGTAACACAGCATAGTTTATTAACCAATATCAGTATACCTCAAGTTCATCAATCTCAGATCAATTGCAACTCATTCTCAAGTTCCTAATCCCTCATAACCATCACCGGTTTCCAATTTCTCAAATTATTATCAACTATCATCACCTCTTAAGTTCTCTAAATCATCACCAATATAATACTCTACCCGCTCAACCACAACTTCAGAAATCTAAATCTCCGTCTTCTAAACTCATATAGAAATTCAGCTATTTAAGTCTCTAACTCATATTTAATAATTTTAGAACCTAAGTACTAGGTAATACTCTTAAACAACATTTGGAGAAAGTTTGGAAAGTTAGAGAACCCTTAAAAATGAAGAAAAATCATATTTCAGCAAAACAAGGTCTATACGTACGCATGCCCCAAGTATGCGTACGCATACTTAAAATTTTGCCCATCTCGCGTACGCATACAAGAGTTCACGTACACATACATGCCAAACAAAATGGCACGCTCGCGTATGGAGGGTTTGCGTACGCATACTCCTCCAGACTTGCAGAATTTTGTAAAGTTGCAGAAATCAGTTTTAAACACCAAACTTTAAACGTTCATAACTTTCTCTACAGAAATCTATTTTCATCAAACTTTATATCAATTTAAAGATCTTTTAATGAACTTTAATTTAAGACAAATTTCAATAAATTTCGAAAATTGAGGCTTAAGTTATATCCGTCAAAGTTCACCAAAAATTGGTTTTGACAAAAAATTTGCTAGGTTCTCAAAACTTCCAAAATTCACAACCAAACCAAACCAAAACATACCCAATCCATCAAAAAATACTAACACACACTACACTTTACCATTCCATTGTACTTTGATCACTTCCATACTTAATTCACTCAACCCTTCCTCCATAATTCAACACAAATCTAAAATTCCAATTCAATACTTCCATACAAATAATTCACACAATCTAATTCCTAATATACACCCTTCCTCAATTTACAACATCATCACATCACAATCATTATATCACAAGTATCATCCACACAATCAATACTCATTTCATCATCTACATTCATTACCCAACATTAATAATTCCCATTAAAATTCATCAAAATCATCATACATCATCAATCCAATAAATTTCAACAACCAATACAATCCTATCATAAGGTCCACTAGCCTAACTGTCCAGAAACATTACATATTACATAAAAAAAATCAAAACCATACCTTGGCCGATTCCCACGCAACTCAAAATACCAAGCAAAGCCACCAAGCTCGATCCAAAGCCTCAAACCAACTCTAACAAACACCAAAACTCAATCTAACATCATACAACATACAAACATCAAACCTAGGGTTTACAAAAATAACTAAACACAAGGGTTTAGTGAGACCTTACCTTACCTAACGATATTAGAGGGAAAACCCAATGATATTCCAATGCTAGATCACCCCCTAAACAACAAAAACACAAAGAAACTCAAAAATCCAAAGCCATTTTTTAGTTTTGAACTAAGGCAGAAAACTGGAGCTAGAGAAAGAGTTTTTTACTAACAAAACTTATTTATAAATGATGGGTTCGGCAAGAACGACTCGTGGCTACAAACGGCTCGTCAATCGGAACTCCGTAGCTCAAGTTATGGGCAAAAGGAGGAAATGAATAGTAGCAACTCTCTTCTTCCTCTCTTCTCTCACCAGCGCTCCTTTCTTGGTTTAGGGCTAGAAATGAGCTGAAATTCTCATTAGTTGTGTTTATATATGTTGGGCTTGGACCCAACTTGGGCCCGGTCCAACCCGTTAGCTTTTAGGTCCGTTTGGCCCACTTTGGGCCAAAACCTTTAAGATTAGTGTCCGATTTTTTATTCCAAATTATTTTTGTCCTTTCAAAACAATAAATTCAATCTTTTAAAATTTTATTTTTCAAAATATGCGGTATTGGATAGACTAGAGCCGGTACTGCCGGCTTAAGCTCCGGTACGCATTTTTACAAAAACTTTCCGCAAAAGATACATTTTCCCACTCAGAAAAATCTATTGAATTCAAATTTTACCTTTTTATTTTCAAATTATCATTTCTATATTTTCGAACCTATTTCGGGCAGTTAAAATTATTATTTTATTAAAGTATTTATTCCGGTTCTTACAATAAACTTCTTTAAAAAAAATATGTATGTTCTCGCTCCTTTGTGTGCTTCTCATCTCGGCCCAAAAGTGGTGATCCAGATAAATTGAAATCCATAAATATTGATCTTCAAAAAGCTCTGCAAAAATGAACCGAAATTAGACATGCAAATGAAACAAAGTTATACTCATTTTCACCAAAAAAAAGTAACAACATCAAATAATTCGAATTAAATCCCGGTTACCTAAAAGCCACTTATTGCCTCCAACACCATACTTTGTGACAAAATCATTCGAATTTCTGTTGAATGCGTCTTTTATAAACGAGTTCCAAACAACGTGACTCGTCTCTTGTTCGATTTCTTCGTGTCACTTGTAGCCATTTAATTTGCTTGGGATCTTCTTCATGATATGCCAAATGCACCACTGGTGAATTGTTGTTGGCATACAGGTCTCAATAGCCCTTTGCATCGATGTGCATAGATCGGTAAGAATTCCTTTTGGTGCCTTCCCTCCCATGTAACAAAGCTAACATTCAAATAACCATTTGAATGATTGGATGTCCTCATTTTTCATCAAAGCGCATCCGAGAAGTGTCGATTAACCGTGGTGATTCACGCCCACAAAAGAACAAAAAACCAGATTGTACCTATAAAAACAGACACTCACAACAGTTATGAACCAAAATGTGTTTGCTCTATGAACCGAAAATTATATCGCAGTAAACCAAATACTTGTTTGTATTGTAAGTGGTATCAAATGAAACAACATCTCCAAAATACTCATATGCAGCTCTGCTTCTTGCATCAGCCCAAAATGCATTTTTGATGGAGTGATCAGCTTCAAGGTTAAACTCGAAAAAGAAATTGTGATTCTTCTCTTTCATTCTTACTAAGTACTTTGCCGAATTCTTTAGCATCATCTTGTTCGGAAACATTACGTACTTTTCTTGTAATGTAATTCCTCACATCTTTTTTTATAAAACTTAATTTGCGGTGACTGTCTGTTGTTGGTACAAATGACTGATATGTTTTACTCAGTCTGATTCCGGCTTCGTCATTATTTTCAATGGTACGACACACAAACATGCTTAGCTCCCTGTGTTGTTTAAGCATCTCTACTCGATCTGGACAACATGGGTGTGAACGATTCAGAACAACTTTAGAAATTATCCAAAGACCAACATCCTTCAATCTATGTACATAAATCCTGGCTGGGCAGTTTATTCCAGCTGAGGAATTTGTCTTTAGAGTTTGAGATATCTTGGATTTTCACTTCCCCTCTCTACTATATGTAATTAGTTGATTCTTAATATCATCTCCCTTTCGAGTGGTGTTCCTTATTTTCATAGAAAAATTAGCAAGTTTGTAGTGATCTTTGTAGAACTTTCTAGCTTCTTCCAATGTCTTGAAAGTCATCCCAACATTTGGGATAAATTGTTCATTCACAACACACTTGGACTGTAAAATGAACCGAAAATATTGCCATAACATGTGCCTTCTTTAATAACCAATTAACCGAAACATGTGCATTCTGTAAATTCAGAAACTCCTGCATTCTACTCATTATCACTTTATTCAATTGCATTCCATTACCATTCAATTCAAAATTATTGAAGAATGAACCAAAAATATTATCAAAGCAAAACAGTTGTATAATATTAAATGAATCAAAAATTGTCCATTATATAAATTCAAATTCAGAAACACCTGCGTCTAGAATGAACTGAAAATATTATCAAAATGAAACCAATGTACAATACCAAATGAACAGAAAATTGTGTTCATAAACAACTGGATTTAGCGATTGCATTCCATTCCATTTAATTCAAAATTGAATAATGCAAACCTCGTCCACTTGATTCGATTCAGAAGAATAATCCAAATCGCTCACATTCAATTGATTTAAAGTTGAATCATTCATTGTTTTGATACGGTATTGAAATCTGAAAACAAAGAAAAAATCTGAAATCTGAAAATGAAGAACATAAATGCAATGCAGATTGAAGAAGAAAATGAAGAAGAAAAGTAGAGAAATCAGAGCAGAGAAGAACGACAAGAACTTTACGTTAAGGAAGAGAAGCTCTACGTTGAGGAAGAAGCTTTACGTTAAAAACTGGGGGCGTCCAAAAATAACTTGGTTGACTTGGTTAGGGAAATTACATGGATGTAGAACATTATTATTGATATATAGGCATGTTTGTAGGTACAATTTAAGATTCTGCATACTAAGTCAGACAAATGAGGTCGGACACATAGGAAGAGTAAATTTAGACTCTGAAGTGGACTTTAATCATTTTGGACCTGGCTTTAGTCATTTGGACCTGGCTTTAAGTTGTAGGATAGGATATGAATACGAGTCATAACATTCTTTTGCTTAACAGTGACGTACATAGTTATCATCTAATCGACAATTAATCTGACCAAATTATTAAGTCATCGGATCAGTTCAGCAGATTAGTTATTAGTCAAAATGCTTAATCCGATAATAATAAAAAAATAAATAATAACAATAAATAAATATATTTATAATTTAGTATAATATAATATACATAATACTATAGGTGTATTAGCCTTTAGGCTTTATCTACACCGAAATAGTAAAATACATTACCAAACCCCTCAGTCACTAATCACTACCCCGCCGGCCCCTCATCAGCACTTGCACCATCTATGGACCCAAATGATGCATTTACAGCAAGCCTATTCAAGCTACACCTATAGACTGTCCTCCCTCCTCCTCTTTCCAAATCCTCGACTACATCGTTTCTCCACTTGCAATCCCCTTTTTCATTGTCCTTCCCATCGGCCTAGAGGCCCGACCTTGGAGGCCTCAAGGAGGAGCTTTTCCAGGCGTACGATAGCATACAACATGGCGGCGAAGATGGCAGAGTTAGGGTTTCCAACGAGGACTCTGGTTTGAAACCCCTATTATTACACATTTTTGAATTCATGTTTAGTGCCCTGTTGGGTCAGTCAATTGGTCGAACCGACCGATCCGAGTTTGATAACTATGCTGTTGTGCATACGAGTCATAACAAGAATACACCCAATAGACAAAGAAGCAAAATAAAGTTTTAAAGAAAATACCCATTTACCTCTGCACTTTATGCCCTTACAAAGATACAATTCTGGATACAAGCAAACAAAATTTACGTTCCAAAGAAACAGTAGCAATCAATATACGTGAAGGTGTATGCATAATGTAAAATGAGAATTGGACAAAGAACAAGGCAAATACTGCTATTCACCGATATTCCTAATTTTGTACAAATGTTCTTTAAATCAAATACATTGAAAAAGAATGGAATTTTTAACAACGAGCTGAACAATGTAAGAAGCAAATCATGAACAATGTTGACATTATAGCATTATGTGAAGAACTAGATTACATGCCATGGAGACACATAAACGTCTAAGACCACAGATGTTTCACCTGCTCCCCTAAGACGAGCAGCAACCGGACTTCTGGTTTACTGGCTGTCCTCGGATTTGAACTGTTGGAGGCCTCGCATTGTTCATTGGCTGGCTTGCCATTCTGTAGGGGAAAAAAAAAGATCAAAGGACAAGAAAAGAGGTCAGCCATGGAGGTTAGATCTGGAACCTGTTGAATGATATCAATTAACTAAATAATGTAGTTCCTTAACTCCACAAACTCAAACATCTTCAACAAGTCTTTGTTCAAGACTCGCCAGGATATGAATGTGCAACGGAGCAAGCAGGGAGAAAAAATGGAAATATATCCCTACTAAAACTTCTGCCTGCTAGAAAATAAGACAAATGTAGACATTTCCACAAGTATAGCACCTATTTTTAATTTCAGCTGCCATTGCCATGAAAGCTTGTTCCACATTGGTTGCATTTTTTGCACTAGTTTCCATGAAAGGAATCCTGATTTCGTCCGCAAATGCCTAAAGATAGAAACATAAAGCCAAACTCTACCATTATTATTACAGAAGAATGGATTCAGCAGATGCAAATGGGATCATATGATGAGGATGGCAAAACAAAAGGTACAATTTGAGTAACCTTTGCCGTCTCATAGGACACAACTTTATTAGCTGTTAGATCGCACTTGTTTCCCACAAGAAGCTTGTTAACATTCTCACTTGCATAACGGTCAATTTCATTCAGCCACTGCTTAACGTTGTTGAAGCTATCTTGGTCAGTGACATCATAAACAACCTGCAAAAAAGTCACGGATCACACCAATGTCTCCCAAAATAAAAAATAATCATAGAGGGAACTACAGGGGAAGGACCGATTCATAAATACTCACTATAATGCCATGGGCCCCACGATAGTAGCTGCTAGTGATAGTACGGAAACGTTCTTGACCAGCAGTGTCCCACTATACATTATTAAGGAAGGCAGAAAATCTGTAAACAATTACAACCTTACAGAAACAAGAACAGCACCAATCCCAGAATAATTATGGGGAGGGTTGTGGGGGACTCAATTTCCTGCTTTCTATTGGTACTATGAATCCCTCAAGGATTAACCAATGACACAATTGGTGACTTTATACAACAATGAACCTCTTAGAAAATGACCCATAGAATAATAATTATGTTGCACATTAAAAGAGACTTTCTTTAGTACATGGGACATAATCTTACATTGACCTCTTTATACACACATTTATATTGATGAATAAGAATAACAACTAAATGAGAAAATTTCAAAAGAGGCAATTTACAGGGAGAAAAGCACATTGAAATGAATCAATTGTTCGTTAAAAAATGACTGAGCAAAGTTCAATATCCAAATAACATTAATATTAGCATGAGCTTACAATTTGAAGTTTAATAGTTTTTCCATCTTGTTCCACAGTGCGAATTTTCTGCAGAAGAGAGCATGGTAAATAATTAGTCAGTTATTCATAAATGTGTTGAAAGAACATGAAATGAGGTTAAGGGATGGGCATGAATGCTTACAAAGTCAACTCCGATGGTACTGATATAGCTGTCAAGATATGAGTCATCCTGTTTGACAGCAAAATATAATATTAGAATTAAACATGTAACTTATCAAAATATAATGCAGTCCATACAAAGATGTTAGCCTCAAGGCAAAACTTCGTGTTTTGTATAAACCTTGCCTTTTCTAACAATTCGTTGAACATTGGCCAACATAATATATATGGAGAGAAAATATCAGGAATTTTCAACTTCATTCTTTCCTGATGGGAAAAAGTGACCATGAAACACATAATAGCTGAAGGAAGAACAAAAAGGACAGACTCTCAAAACTTACAGCAAACCTCAGTAGGAGACATGACTTGCCCACACCGGAATCTCCAATCAGCAAAAGCTTGAACAAATAGTCGCTACAGAAACATAGTTATGGTTAAAGGGAAGAAAATATTAAGAAACAGTCATTCCTTTAGCTATGTTAATATGCAGGGAAACAGCAACACAATATTAGCATGTGGAACAGCAGAATAGCACGCAACACAGCAATACTTTCTGGAAAGGTAGAACGTAGGTTGCCCAAGTGCCACTTACATAGGACATCAATAATAATAGTAGGATAAATGCATGCAACCACAACATATTCTGCTAAAAATTTGACTCCGATTTATGCAATGTTTGTCTACCACCAATCCACATGAAACCTGATAGGCTTGCACAAAACAAGCCCATGTCCTTTTAAAATTTCTCTATAGCCTAGTTGAGCACATATTGCACAAGAAATTATCGATCTAAGCCTCATCAATAGATTAAAAAAAACCCTCTAAGTTAGATTATTTTAGGAAGGGCCACGTCTTGCTCAACCATCACTTATAGATCTACGTATATATATAGAAGTTCAACTACCACCCACTTAATATCGGTTTAACAGGGAAACAAAAAGATCTCATTAGCAGACATCTGTGTAAAATATAACTAACAACCATCATTGAGCCAAAAAAAATGTAATTAGGTTCATCCTCGCTATAACCTGTTTGATAGTACTAAATGCTCTGTGTTTCCTTCAAGCTTATCAATTATGAGAAATTCATAATTCACAACAATCACACAGATTAGTCTAAAGAACTCGCATATTTTAAGCTAAAAGACAAATTAATACCTTTCCCGCATCTTATTCCAATTTCAAATAGTAAATCAATTTTCAAAAACAAACAACATCATTCACAAAAATTAGACACAATAAATAAACATTCCTGAAGACAGATCAGAGAAACAAACATTTCTAAAGTAGCCAAACAAATAACTAAACACTCACAAACGGATCTATCGTCGACAAAAACAGATCTAAATCAGTGATCAACTTCAACGCCATAAGCGAAGTTTCATCAGAGAATATATTGAATAAAAAAAATACAAAAATTGAATCAGCACTTCACAAAGGACAAAAATTCACTACCACCACATGAGACGACAGCAGATCTAAACTAAGGTGGAGTCAGAAACACGCACGAAGCAATTCCATGGAAAATTGAAGGAGAAAGGGGGGAGCGAGGTTAATTAGCACTTACTATTCAGGATTCATGGCTGCGTTTGAGGTTTGAAAATATTATTCAAATCTGAACAAGCTCGGCGGAAAACGGAGGAAAGAAGTGTTCGCCGGCGAGGAAAATGACCGAAGAAAGAGATCGTCGCCGGAGGAATTGTACCAAAGGAGAAGCGAGAGAGGGAAGGTTGAAGAAGAAATCGAAGAAAGGGGTGAGGAAGTGGAGTTATAAAATGACCCGAAGGTATCGGAGCTTTGCGATCAAAAGAGGTGAGGGGAAGGGTGACGCATCACAAGCCTCCACACGTTGCCACGTGTCACACCATCCTTCCAATTCCATGCCACTAAGAGTAAACTATATAAACTACTACTGATGAAAAGTTCATTTTGCTAATAAAAATTAATTTCAACAACAATAAATAAATTTTTAAAACATTTAAAAATNATTGATTGAATTTTGCTTCGATTTTCATGTACTTTTTAAATAATTATTCAAATATCTCTATAAAAATTCGAATCTAATATATAAATCATTTACTAAATATAAAAAATTTGTTATTTATAAAAAATATTATTTATTAATTATTTTTGTCATATTTTTTAATAATTCAAATGTTTATTTGTCATTCGTATCTTTAACTGTTATTTTTGTGAGCGGTATAAATTTTTGAGTATTAGTTTAATAATCTATTCCAAATTTTATATAGATTTTATTTGTGATTATTTTGAAGGATACATGTCGACTGAGGAATAACTGGCAAAGTTGTAAAAGTTTGCTATAGTTTTTAATTTATCAATACGTGTAATGTGTAGAGTATTTACCAATTTAAATACCCATGTCATATCTCGAATACATTGCCAAAATGAAAATTAAAGTTGTAACTCAAATGTTGTGCATCTATGATATGCCACCATTCCTTAACCAAAGATCGTAGGTGTACCTTAGATCAAGCTTTTTTCAGAAGCTTGCACATATTTTGGGTGTTTAGACTCTGAAATTTGAAGACAGTTGTCTTGAGATGTGGCCAAAATAAATCCGACATTCTCCATCTTAAATAGTTACATCCAAAATATTTTACCTATATAAAAAGTTACAAGCACCATAACTCATCACAATTAATCTGTACACTATATTCCCTTCTCCTATATTCATAGACATAGCCAATAGAATTTTTCTTTGTGGTTGTTAACCCAAATGGGATAATAAAAAATAGCGAGAAGGGAGGTAAATTTGAGTAAGCTCTTCTATGATGTTGCATACTTGCTGTTTAGAATTTCTAAATGTACTAAAGAATCTCATGTTAATAAATATTGGTAGATTTGGTTTTAAATAGATTCGAAATGTCAGATACAAATTTCTATCAGCGTTGTTTACTGAAGAATTTTAAAATAAGATATTTTGAGTGTAAGGTGAAACCCAAAATAGTCTCTGAGATTGGCATTTTGCACTGAAATCGTCCCTGAGATTCCAATTGCACCAATTACGTGCCTGAGATTGAAAAAAATGCACCATAGTAGTTCCTGACCCATTTTCCATTAACGACGTGATGACATGGCATGATGACGTGGACTGTAAGTGACACGTGTCACTTCATAATTTGGCCACGCGTAATGGTAGGATGATGTGGCGACCAGTGACACGTGCATGCTGACGTGGATAGTTGTGCCACGTGTCACAATGTTATTTGGCCACGTGTCCAGTTGTGCCACGTGTCGCAACAGTATTCGTCTACGTGTCATCCATTATGTCATCGTTGTATATGCACCAAATTAGTCCCTCACTTTGCATTAAGTGACTCATTTTAGTCCCTGAAATTGAATGTCGTGCACCAAACTAGTCCCTTCACCAATTTTTTTCTCATTTTTTTTTCTATAAATTCAAAATTCTCAATATTTTTGAATGCATTAATTTCAATTCTATTTTTTCACATGTTCTTCAAATAAAAGTGTTTTTATAAAATGTTTTTTCTCTTGCGAATACCCTATTCGCCGACTTGGAGTTAACGTGAAGGCTTTTCAAGCACCTTCACTACCATCTCCAACCTTTTTCAGTACTTTTATAAAATATTTTTTTTCTTGCGGATACCTCTAATAGCCGCCATCTTAGAGTTGACATGAAGACATTTCAAACTTCCCTCATTATCATCTCCGACCTCTTTCGTCTAGACTGCAGAGATCAAAAGTGATAGTAAGGGTGGTTGAAGTGCCTTCAATCTAGCTCATTTATACATAACGAAAATGTGTATTTCATAAGAAAAAATATTTATTTTAATTATTAATTTCTTGTTAAAAACACATTTTTTTATGAAAAAATGTGTCTAATAAATTATATAATTATTTTTTTTATCTGAAGGGACTAGTTTGGTGCACGACATTCAATTTCAGGGACTAAAATGAGTCACTTAATGCAAAGTGAGGGACTAATTTGGTGCATATACAACGATGACATAATGGATGACACGTAGACGAATACTGTTGCGACACGTGGCACAACTGGACACGTGGCCAAATAACATTGTGACACGTGGCACAACTATCCACGTCAGCATGCCACGTGTCACTGGTCACCACATCATCCTACCATTACACGTGGCCAAATCATGAAGTGACACGTGTCACTTACAGTCCACGTCATCATGCCATGTCATCATGTCGTTAATGGAAAATGGGTCAGGGACTACTATGGTGCATTTTTTTCAATCTCAGGGACGTAATTGGTACAATTGGAATCTCAGGGACGATTTCAGTGTAAAACGCCAATCTCAGGGACCATTTTGGGGTTTAACTCGATGAACATGTGCCAGCAATGTTCAACATGCTTTTGAAACTAATACTACTAAAAAATTGTTTATTACAAATGAATTTATAGATAGATTTAGTCTTTATTACAAACAAATTTTTTGTTACCGATAATTTTATTCATCGGTAAAAGTTTCGTCAAAAATTATTTATCGACAAATTTTTTCATCGGTAATTACGGATGGATTTTTCTCTTTTTCACCATTACTAACATCCCTTTGTTTGGTTAAAAAGTCAAATTTTTTGATAAATTTTTTGTCAATAACTTGTGTCAAATTTTTTGATAGATTTTCTGTCGATTATTAGAGCTTGAAAAAACATTTACAATTCTAAATACAAATGAATTTTTTGTTTATAAATCTGTCAGTAAGGTAAAACAGAAATTTTTTTAGACTTTTCCTTTGCAAAATAAACCTGACTTCATACAAAAAAAAAATATGAATTTAATTAAAACAAATTTTCATCCAATTTTTATCCAACTTGTATTTAAACATTCATAATATTTCAAAAAATAAACAAATCATCGTATTATCAAATTATGCAAGTCAATTCAAAACATAAACAAAGTGTATTCACACATCAATTATAATCCTCAGTGTATTGTTTAACCATATTAAAACTATCAGCTATAGTCCTCAGTGTCATCTTCATCCTCATCATCATAATCCTCATCCGAAGAAATTGAGGGTGGCAGCGGCACGGGTGGTAGTGGAACAGCACTGGAACTACTTGACATTCTAACCATCTTGTAATAACTAAGATATGCTTCATTCTATCTCTTTTGTTTCAGTTTTTTCTCTTTGGCCTTTTCAATTGTCCGATTTAACTTCTCTAACTTTTTGAGTCTTTTCCAAAGGAGTCAAGCGTGTGTCTAACAACTTACTAATATGCTCATCTGTCCATTGAGTAACATGCTAAAAAAATTCTTCATTGAGATTATGAATCTATTTCCGCAAATCAAAAACAAAACTTTAATTTATAGATGCTCTTCTAGATATAGATTTAATAGAAGTGGCTCCAAACTTAATAGAACTAAAAAATATTTTTTTTTTATAAATTCGATTTTTTTTATGCCATCTCACATTTCTTTTCAAATAAGTCCTTATTAATAGGTGGTAACTCCATTTTTGTGCTCGAGCCTTGGCATGTTGAGTCTAAACTTCTGCTAATTTTTTTTTTTAACTTTTTCTATTGTATAATGATTATATTAATTATATAAAAGCCTATATACTATTCTACTTGATTTCATGTTAAACACTTGAATAGTATGTTTTAGTGCCTAAATATGTACTAGTAGGCTAAATCATCATAATTGTAAATGGTGGCACGACATATACATATAGTATATAGATTTAATTTAATTCAATTTAATACGGGCTTCAAAATCATATAACAATAATAATGATTACAACAAAATTAATGTAAGAGAAAGAATAATAAAAGATGGAGGATAAGAATTACTCTACACGAGCAAAAACAACCAACTGGGTCTAACACTTTATACCTCTTCTTATTTGATCTTTTTTTATAGATATTTTTTCTCTTTGATTCTCTTTACTTATCTACTATATTCAATTTTTCTATTCCAATAGCAATTGGGATGCTAGTAAGTAGTAACATCTTATATAGTTACTGTCTCCCAACTACAACCAGGCATGCCAATTCCTTTAAATAAAGAACAAGCCATAATAAAACCTAAACAATTTTATTTTATTCTAGTATTTAAATCAGTTAGCTTCCTTTGTTTCCCTGCTTTGAATAAGGTTTTAGATTTTGTGAATATATTGCACAGGACAGCCACCTGATTATGTCTTGAGGGAGGTCAAAAACACAAGTAAATTTTTTAAGTGTATTGGAAGTCTTCAGAGCATAGAGATTAGTGAAAATTCCAAAAATGGAAGAAGTGTTTATCAAGCATTGACGGGGGAAGATAAAACTTAATTCTAATGCTTATTGCAATGTCATTACATAATCTAACAGAAATTTAAGAATAAACACGACAAAGATACAAACTTGCAAACTATAAATGACAATTAAAGAAACGAGAACTGATGTTAACAATTATGGGTCATGCAGATACATTCAACAAATAAAACATGCACATAAGAATGCAACTCCTTCATGTTTGAAGCTTGAAACTAACCAAGAAATAAAACATACACATAAGAATGCAACCCCTTCATGTTTGAAGCTCGAAACTGATCAACACAGTGAATTCCAAAGTGCACATTAACAACACTTCCCTAAATCCACAATCTCACGGAACAATCCTCAATCCCTAAAATTTCATTACTCATTAGCACCGGTTAATTGTTTAACAATGTCACATTTATACACTCAAGGCCAGCAACTCTAAAAGTGCCAATCTAACCTAAAAATAATAACAATTCCTAAAATTTCATGAATTAGAGACTAAGTTTATAAGGAAATCATAAAGCACATGCATAAACAAACAAATTCGTGGGCTACATTTATATAACATTTTAATTAATTAATAATTTAATATTTATACTGTATCTATTTCACATGAGTGTCTTGAGAGCGCTTGTCCACCCATTTGGATATGTCACTTTTAAGTGTGTGGATTTTCTTGAAAACTTCCTTGTAGGTTGGTGTACAACCCAAATGCTTCTTTTGTTTAGTATAAAACACAAACTAAGAAAAGTTTCACATAAATATATGTCTATTAAATAAGATCTAAAACCACGTTACTATTTTCTCCGCAATGGACAGAACCCCTTAAGAGTGAACTCAATTCTCCCTTACTTTTTTTTTCTTATAATTTTTTATTTTTCATCTGCTTTTCAGTACATTTCTAGCACCTTTTTGTAAATTGGGATTAACCATTCGTGGGTTGTATCCATACCCTCATGGATATCCGACATCATTTGGCTAAATCGCTTACTAGTCCTATATTTGAAAGCCCTCCAAAAAGACTTCTCATCATTATCATCAATAAGAAAAGTGGCTTTGCACATATAAGATAAGACAAGAAAATAACTTATTTTGTTCTTGAAATAATTTATATGATTTGCATGATATATATGTTAGTTTTTACCTTCCACTCCTTAAACCAAAGCTTCTTTATCG